>NC_084820.1:30730595-31030595 GCF_958449725.1 Rosa rugosa
TCATACTTTGGTACTGATATCTTAAAAAACATGTTGTAAACTCTCTGGTACTGAAATCTCAAAAACATATTGTAAACCAACTCAAAACATGATGATATCTCAAACATAGTTATATCTCAAAATCATTTTAGAAATCTCAGAACTCTCAATTTAAAAAACTCACACCATAACATAGACAATGGCAAGAGGGTATTGCTGACTAGTCATCTCATACCATTTGGAGGGTATTGCCGACTGGAATACGAGGAGGCGATGGCTAGATGGTGCCGCCGACTGACCTTCTCATGCCATTTGGAGGACACTGTCGACTAGATGACTCATCGAAGGGTATTCCCGACCGAAATATTAAGAGGTGATGATTAGAGGACATTGCTGACTAACCATCAATGGTTAGAGAGTATTGCCGACTAATCATCTCATGCCATTTGGAGGATACTGCTGACCAGATGACACATAGGAGCGTACTGCCGATCAGAATATATATTCTGGTGCTTAGAGGGTACTGCTGACCTGACTATTACCTGGAGGGTACTACCGACCAAGTAATGCATGCATACGCTAACATCATCATCTTTCATCATTTACCTCATTTAATTCATAACTCTAACTCATAATTTCTCATTTTATATTTAACTCATCAACTCATAATATTCAAATCTCCATTTTTTGAAAAGGAGATTTTCAATAATTCATCAACTTTCTGAAAGGAAATCTTAATAGCTTGAAATTCAAATAACTCGTTAATTAATAAAAGCTTTCGGAAAGTAAAACTCAATCTCAACTAAACCAACCTAGCTCGTAAATCATCGAAAACATAAATCATAAAATAATGATAAATTATTCATATTCAAATATCATCATAAAAATAAATACGATAATTTAATACACAAAAATATATACTGCATGCAATTTCATTCATAAGCAAAGGTCCACTCACAGGATTACAGTTATGACGGTTCTCTGATAAGTTCCTCCTTGAGTTCGATCTACACATCTTCTTAAACAAAATGATATTATGAATAACTACGTTCAAGAATCGAAAATAAATTGTCGATAATAAAAATAGAAACCCTAAAATGATAATTCGTCGAAAGCTCAAAATCATTTCGGAAAGAGCTCAAATTTATAGGTTGTGTTGACTCGATAACTATAACAAACTATCAAAAAATAAGCAGACCTAAAAGTGTTGGTGGTCTTGGTATTAAAAAGACATCAATGATGAATCAAGCCATGCTTTCTAAAATCGGCTGGAGGTTGATGCAACCTGGAGAAGGACTGTGGCAGGATGTCTTACAGATGAAGTATTTGTAAAAAGAATCATGCCTTGACCCTACCTACAAAAATCCATCTAGATGTTCGAGTACTTGGAGAAGCATCACTTTTGGTGTGGAGTTATTAAGAAAAGGTTTAATTTGGCGTGTCGACGATGGTCAAAGAATCTCCTTCTGGTTTGATAAATGGCTACATTGTGGCCCCTTTGCTGATCATGTTTCCTCCCCTACTAAGATAGATTTGAAATTCAAGGTTAGTAATACTTGGAACCAAGATGGATGGGATGTGAATTTTCTCAAGAATCACTTCAATGCTGATATTTTAACCAGATTCTCAACATTCTTGTTGATTTCTTGAATAGTGGTCCTGATATGAGAATCTGGGATGAAGCTTCAAATGGAAAATTTGTTGTCAAGTCAGCTTACCTTGCTCTAATTAAGGAGGAAGGATTCAGTAGTTATAAATGGAACAACATCTGGAGTATTTCTACCCCTCCTAAACTAAAGACGTTTGCTTGGCCTGTGTCCCATGGAAAAATCTTAACTAATATGAAGAGGACCAAGAGAGGTTTTACTGTTGTCTCTAACTGAAACTTTAATCCATCTTCTTAGGGACTGTTCTAGAGCTATAGCTGTTTGGAAAAAGATCTTCTGTCTAGACAAGATAAGTAGAGCTCTTAGCCTTAATTGATGGGGCTGGTTTGATGCAAATATTCACTGCAATGATTATTGCTATAATGGTTTGTAGTGGAATAGCATCTTCATCTATACATGCTGGTTTGTGTGGAAATGGACAAATAAGTCAATTTTGATGAAGAATTTAAAATGCCGTTTACACCATGGAAAGTTATAGCAGATGCTACATCTAAATGGCAAGTTGCTCAAGGGAAAATAAATTATGATCTAAATTTTTCTACCATTGAGCTGAAGTGGAGGTGCCCAGATGATGGTTGGTTTAAACTAAATGTTGATGGGGCTAGGAAAGCTTTGTCTTGTCATATAAGAGTTGGTGGTGTTTTGAGAGCTCACAGAGGAAATTGGATTTGTGGCTTTTATTTGTAATAGTCTTGGTGTTGGCCAGGTGATTGAGGCTGAAGCCTAGGGGATTCTCATTGGCTTAAAAATGACCTCAGAGAGATATAGAGGGAAAATTATTGTGGAGTGTGATTCTGAGACCCTAATGCTTCTCTTGAATAGGCGAACTGATGAACTTCATCCTCTCTATTCTATTCTTCACAGTTGCAGCGCTTATCTCAGTCTCTTCTTGGAAACTGATATTGGAAGTTGATATGCACCATATGTATAGGGAAGAAAATATGGTTGCCAATGGTTTATCCAATTGCTGCTTGGAGGATGATTTGTGCATAAACTACCTTGAGCACCCTCCTCCATAAGTCAGGGATATCCTGCTTGATGACTTGTGTGACATTACCAGAATCAGGACTGTTTCTAGCCGTTTGAGCTAAGTTTCTTTTTTTGTTAGGCCGTCTTGGCCTCCATCCAACCAACACGCACAAACACACACACTGCATGCAATTTCATTTAAAAGAAAAGGTTAACTACTCGATCACCAAATTCCTCCTCGAGTTTGATCTACATGTGGTCCTGAACTGAACGAAATGATATTATGAATAACTATGTTCGAAAATCAAAAATAAATTACCGATAATAAAAATCGAAACCCTAAAATGATAATTCATCAAAAACTCGAAATCATATCGGAAAGAGCTCAAATTTCATAGGTTACGTTGAATCAATAACTGTAATAACCTATCGAAAAATGGGGTCGATCCAACGGTCGGATCATCACGAATAATACCCCGAAATCTAGAAGCTTCGGAAATTAAGATCTATTACCTAACGTTCACCAAATTCAACAAAAATCATATCGACATGTTCATATCAATTAGCTCTATCCAATCGGTGAAATTAAAACACCGAAATACACTGCATGCGACCCTATGAGCTGCCAAAAGTGGTTGCGTGTAGGCCCCAACGTTTGAAAAGGAAAATGGCAGGATGGAAGAACCTCCCAATGTTTGGCGGCAATTTCATGCATGTGAGGTGTTTGGACTGGTTTGTATATTATGGACTGAAGCTGTGCGCCAATTAGAAATGCTGTGAAATATATTAGAAGCAGTTCCAACATATTGGATTGCTTTAAGTTATGCATTGAAAAGGAGAAGCTGGAAAGTTAAAAAATTCTTGTGTTGGATGTTCCAACACGATGGAATTCCATATTTTTAATGCTTGACACAACTTTAGAGTTGAGGATAGCTTTTGATAGATTGTCTGAGGAGGAAGAGCAAAAGTACTTGGCCCATTTTGATGAAGATGAAGAGGTTGAGGAGGAAGAAGAGTTTGAAATTGAAGTTCAGGAAAAAAAAACTCCAAGATGATGCAAATTGGGATAAAGCTGAAATTTTTGTTTAAGTTCTTGAGGGTTTTTTATGATGTCACAATGAGAATCAGTGCAACCAAACACCCCACTACTCATAAGGCTTTTCATGACATTGTGGCAATACAAGCTGAGATTGATGCACTCTTTGTGCAGCTTGAGATGAGTGATGGAAGCAAAACTGAAAAAAAAAAAAAAAAATTAATGGTTGCGATGGCAGTGAAAATGAGATCAAAGTTTAGAAATTATTTTGGAAGCATTGATGAATGATGATATGAATAGGTTGTTGTAGTAGCCCTAGTCTTGGATCCCAAGTTCAATTTGAAAAATATAAGTCACATTTGTTCACAAATGCTGAATTATGATGTTGTGACAGTGAAAGCAAAGTATATTGAAGTTAAAAAGCTATTAGGGTCCTTAACTAATCTGTATGGAACATCAAGCAGTGCCTTTTCAAAGACTAAAAGCAACAACGTAACAAGCTGTGTGTTTCTAGCAACACAAAAGCAACAGCCACATCTTCCAAGTCCAGCATTGGTTTCTAATTTCTTTGAGAGAGTTTGCCTCCATTCACTTTCTGCCGTGCTCTAATTCTTTGAGAATGCAAGGTTTATTTGCTGTTCTCGGGCTTTCTTCTTTGACTGTAAAGGCTCCAAAATATATTCCAGTACAATGGACTCCCCTCCCCCCCAGCTCATTGGTTGAAGGTTAATACAGATGGTTCTTTTCGTGACAATAGCACCGCTGGATCTGGGGGGATATTTAGAGATCAAGAGGGTCAGTTTCAGTTTGGGTTTTGGTTTGGTCCCCCCAACTGTTTTGTATTTGCTTCTTTTCATCTAATAAAAATAGGGGGATGGGGGGTGGGTTCCCAGAGTGTGGCAGACCCTTCTCCTTAGGGATTAAGGGTGGGACTTGTTCCCTACATTGTCTGCCTCCGAGGAACTAATATCGCATAATCCCTTATTATTAAAAAAAAAAAAAAAAAAAAAGTCCAAGAACAAGAAAATGACAGGGAAAATGGCTGAGATGTTAGAAGGGAGGCAGAAAGCCCTAGCAGAATTTGAAGAAATTGTTGTTGAGCGTGAAGTGGAAAGGTACATCCTTAATCCAATAGAGAAGCCCAAAGAAGAAGAAGACTAGCAGCTGCTTACTTGCGGGAAGATAAATTACTACAAATATCCAAAACTTGTTGTTGTTGCAAGGGATGTACATGTAATCCAAGTCAGCACAGTTGCATCTAAGTCTTGCTTCAGTACACATGGGAGAGTCATTGACCCTTATAGGAGCTCTTTAACGCCTAACATTGTGGAAGAATTAATTTGTTTGCAAAATTGGATCAGAAAAAATGATCAATCTGACATTGAATATTATCCAAGCATAGAAGGGCTTGAATTTTATGAAAAAATGGAAAGAGGTATTTCAATATTTGTTATAAATCTCTCTTTTTTTTTTTTTTTTTCCTGCTGTTACCATATTTCACTTGTTAATTTGATGGCTGAGATTCTAATCATAATTTAAATGTCTCATTGTTTTCCGTAGAAGTAATACAAGACATGGGAAAACAACAAATGTCTCATTGAAACTGAAGATGTTCCAACAAATGCAGTTGGAACCTCAATGTCTGTAAAAGTCTCAAAGACAAGTGTGGTTGCAACTCCTTCAAAGACAAGTGCAACTGGAACCTCAAAAGCTGATAAAGTTAGTAAAGTGCCATCAAAGAAATCTAAAGTACTTCGTTTATTAACTGTGTATGGGAATATGTGTATATGGTTTAAATCTTTACCTATTTCACTGTATACCAGTATTCAGTGTATGTGACTTTGCCTATTTTGCTTGATGACTTGTGTAGGGAAAAAAATTAACAACAGAGCTTGGAAGTTTTGATGATTTTCAGCTGGCATTGTGCAATTTGACCTTGGAGTTATTTCACTTTAATTTGTTTAAGATAGTTCACTAGTTCAATACTTCAATTTATTTTTTTGTTTTTAATTTGTTAGACTTGGAGAGTTGCAGACTTGCAGAATGGTTGTTTAACTTGTGGCTTTGCACTTTGCAGAATTGTTGAATGGTTGTTTAAAGTTTAAAGGGTTTTTATCACCACTAGGGTCAAAACTTTCTTGCACCGGACATAATGATACACAACTTTCAAAAGTGATCAAAGAGGTACCTAGACCTATAAAAATTGATCAATTTCATACCCAACTTTCAAAGTGATCAAAAAGGTACCTAGACTTGTAAAAATTGATCAATTTCATACCTCCATTCTTTTTTCGTCACATCTTTGTTAAAACTATGGGTATATACAACTTTTCACTAAATTTTTAGTTGAAAATCTAATTTTTTATCTCTTTCCTTTTTTCTGTTCTCGTTCTTTTGCAATCTGCATATTGCATCTAGTCATCTACAACCAAACTATACAAGCTTAATTCTTCTTTACTTGTGATTGCGCAACTTTAGTTCAATCAACTTCTTTCTGCATATTGCATCTATAACCCAAGTTTTTTTTTCTTGTTTATATAAAAGTAGCTGGATCAATGATTATTAAGCAATAGAACTGCGTGAAAATATAATGGTCTCGCCGCCGCCGATGACACCACAAAATTGTAATTCGAATTCAAAAATTTTGTAGAATTGGAATCCGAAACTGAATACAGAGATGCATGGATGCAAAATCAAATCCATAAATTGAAGTGATTCATGGTCAGAGGGGTCATCAACATCTATAACCCAATCTTCTTCTTCTATAGAATTAAAATCTTCCATTCAATTTCAATTCCACCATCTTAGAAACAAATAAGGTTGGGATGTTTCCCACCTTCTGAAAAAACAAAGAAAAAGGGAGAGAGAGAGAGGTAGACGATAGAAGAAGAAGAAGAAGAGAATCAACAAAATAAAATATAAAATAATTAAAATTAGTTTTTGTGTGAAAATACTATTATAACCCCAAAAAACACCTCACATGCACCGCACGCGATCAATTTTAACAGAGAAGTGATGGAAAATAAGCTGAGGTATGAAGTTGATTTGTTTTTAAAAGTTTAGGTATCATTTTGATCACTTTTGAAAGTTGGGTATCATTCTGTCCGGTGCAAAAAAGTTTAGACACCGGTTGTGATAAAAACTCTATTATTGTGCCTTGTACTTTGCAGAATTGCATAATTCTTAGTTTCGTCAGTACTTTGTTGCTTCAGTACAATGTTACTCACTGTCTGGTAAGCAATTTGATTATTTTCCTTTTTCTTTTTTATGTTTAATTTCTTAATGTTATAGAATTCTAGACTTCTAATTGCAACTCAAATTTGCTGGAAAACTGTTCAGTTGGTGACTTGGTGTTGATGAATAATCGATCGCTAAGATTTTAGATGCAGAATGGTTTGATTTGCAGGCTGTAGGCTATACTACTATAGGTCTGTAGTTTTACACAATGGTTTGATAATTTGTAGCCTTGTTATTTAAACTGTGAATTGTGATTGTATTATAGTTTTGCTGCAGTGTTGTACAGGAAATCTGAAAATCTGGAATTGTAATTTGTTAAGTAGGAACCGAAAACTCGGCAGGACCAGCCCGTTCAGTGTCAGTCCGGGTTGAAGTCGGTCCCTATTTTCAGAAAGTGCTGGCCCTGCCTGAAATCGATCCTGTCGGTCTGGTTCCGGTCCCTAAAAAACACTGCCGGTCTAGGACCGTGCCCAGGTCCATATGAGCGTGGTTTGCACATGCAAGACTGACCCTTAGGGTTGCAACCTGAGGTGGTTGCCTCAGGCCATCGTTCTCCATTGAACCTTTGGTAATATGATCTTTATAAACTTTGATACGAATATATATATATATATATATATATATATATATATATATATATATATATATATACACACAATTATACATATATATGTGCACGTGCGCGCTTCATTTATGTACCACTATAGTCATACTAGCGTAGTGGTCAGTGCTCCTTGTGTCCACTGAAAATACCCAAGTTAATTCAACCTCATTTACTTTCATTTCTGACATGTTCTTTTTTATCTTTCTCTCTTTTTTGGTTATTTGAATACTCTTTTTCTTCTTTTCACATTAATATTGTTTCTTAATTAGACTGCTATGTTTAGAAGAGTCTATGAACCAAGAAACAAAGAAAAGATGAGACTTAAACTCTAAGATTTTGAGAGCAGCAGAGGTAGAGGCAGAGGCAAAGCTTCAGGTTTTGCCTCCAGCTAGCAAAGCATCATTTGGTGCTACATTTTGTAGGAAGGACGGGGGTGCTTCCAAGGGGTTCGATTGTATGGTTTTTTTCGCGGAGGAGGGTAATGATCGAGCCTTTCTTCCTTCAGTCTGGTGCATCGTATTCTATAGGCATCTTTCATAATGGACATCATAGCTATTAGGGGTGGAAAAAATTCCCATAAGCCTGAAAACCTAGTCAGCACTGGTCGGTTCAGTCTGGGTTTTAAAAAGAATTTGTCAAAATTCTCCAGTTCGGTCTGGACTGGCTTAAACTCGGTCCGCTCCCGACCTGGTCTGAGGTTTTGAATATTAAAAAGCATGTTGGGCCCGACGCTTAATAAATAAATATATTTTTTAAATTTTTTAGTAGTCTTCCTTCCCTTTTTTTCTTTTCCTCCTTTCTCCACGAGTGTTCTACTCCAAATTTTCTTCTTTTCCATTTCTTCTTCTCTTTAATTCTTCTTTTCTAGGATATATCAATTTATGGCGACCCAGATATATCGACACCATCATGAGGGTCACTTCCCTCTAAACCCTAGTCCTAATTGGTCTCCTACTTCATGGTAAAGCACTTCTTTTTCATTATCCACCACTAACTGTTTCGAGGAATGAATTGGCTATGCTTTTTCAATGGGCTTTCCGACTCTTCGGGGTTGAATTCCAGATACCCATCCTCGCCGTCGCTGAATTTGGTTGAGCTTGAAAGGGCTTAGGGATTTCAGAATCAATGGGAGGTCGTCTTCGAGCTTCGGTGACGGCCAATCGAAGCTGATAAAAGTTTAAACTTTAACAAAAGATGAAGTTCAAAGACAACCCAAAACCCTTAGAGTCTGGGTGCTTCGGGTTCTTATCATAGGATTTGTTATCAAATTTTGCTTCTAATCGTAGGTTTGGTCGCGCTTCCATTCTCGGCCTTTTTTCTTTAAGGCCAGTTTGGGGCCAAAAGCCCGGAGACCTAGCTCCAAAATTTTTCTGTCTTTCTTACAATAGTCGTAGCCAATGAATAACTTGTTTTGAGCTAGGCCCAAAAAATTCAAGCTCGGTCCCGGGCCTACCAAATTGACATAAGGGCTCTTCCCATTCCCAGGCCTAATAGTTATTGGTTTTGTGGTGATCTTGTGATCTCGATGGTAACAGCGTAGTGATCTAGATTGGTATACAACTCTTTGACTTTTTGGAGTGACCCTATGAAGCTTTACTGATTTAGTTTTGTCTTGATCCTAAGTCGACTCCAAGACAAGCTAGTTTTCTTTTCATCATTCTCAATGGTCGATTTAGGGACCAGGTTGTCCGCCTGAGGTGGTCGAGGGAAAGCCCTTTAGAGCTCTAGTTTTTGTTCGATAGTGACGACCTTCTTGCTTGAGATGCACATAAGATGATGTTGGGCATGGGCCTTTAGGCTCAAACCCTAATCTTCTCTCTTAGCATTTTGGGTTGGGACTGAGATTTTGATGTATATGATAGGTGCATCCGTTTGGCTAGTATTGATGTACACCATTTGAGTCTTATACTGATTACTAATTAATTGTTTCGAGTCATGTAATATCCAATAGTCCAAGGTTTTAGTTTTAAGTTTTTAGTTTTAGTCACTTTGAATAAAGTGTGTAACCTGAGATCTAATGGTTGTAGATTGCGTACTAAAAGCACGTTTGGTCAGGCCGTCTGTGGCTTCGACATTATGAAAGAGATGAGTTCAAACATATGTATCACTCTAGCATTGATCTAATGTGGTCGTCATGATTTTTCAATCAATGAATAGATTACTCCCCTAAAAAATTAGAATTCTACATTTTAATGTATGCATACAACCAAAACGAAATAGCCAAATCAAAGGAGCAAAACCAGTATAATCTTCATCTATATATTCTTTTTTTTTTTTTCAAAGTAACAAGCTTCTGCTCATCCTTTAAAACAATTTCTAATGTCTTTCTTTCATATGCTACTTTTCTTTCATAATTTTGTTTTGGTGCGCGTGTTTGGTGCAGTGGTAAGATCAGTGTTCTAAAACTCGGCCGCCTAGGCGGCACCTAGAAGCTGGGCGGCGGCTCTCCGCCTCGAGGAATGCCAAATCGGCTGGGTTGGGCGGGCTGGGTTTAGACGGCCGCCTAGGCGGGCGACTAGGCACTTGGGCGCGCGATTGGGCATTAGTCGGGCTGTACATCTACGCCGCTTGCAAAAAACGCTGAACATCCAAAACTCATCTCTAAGATCCCAGCCATTCATTTTAGGATCCAAATTCCCAATATAAACTCAAGTCATCGTCCCAAAACCTGAAAAATCCAAATTCACAGATCAAACAAGGTCTGATCGCGAAACTGAGGTCGCGGTGGAGAAAGCTATAGCTTTTCAGGCTTGGCAAGAAATGTGAAAGGGGAAAAGAGAGAGGATTGGAGCTCACCTTGGATAAATTCTTCGATGTCTGTTGCGATGGTCGACGAGATTGAGAAAACAATAGAACGAGAGAGACGTTGGGCTTTGGCCTCGAGTTTGACGATATACTTTGGTTCTCCAGATCTTTTACTTTTGCTGGTGTCTAATTAATGTAGTTTGTTGGGTGTTTGTGTTGAATAGGGAACCCATCAGGTTATGTGTTTGACAACCATTGGAATATGGGAATAAAAAAAAATTCTTATTATTCTGATCTATAATACGTTTATATATATATATATATATATATATATATATATATATATATATATATATATATATATCTTTTAAGTCTATATATAGTTTCTTCACAAAAATAAAAGTCTATATATAATATATACTCTTATTTATATTTTTATATGAATAAAAATAAATTAAAATATAAAAAAACTAAAACCGCCTAGGCGCTAGTCCCCTAGCCACCGCCCGACTAGCGCCTAGCGATTTTTCGAACCTTGGGTAAGATAATGACTTTCCATTTATAAGGTCATCAGTTTAAGCCCCATCTATTTAAAAAAGAAGAAGGTTGCAATTAATGTTATATGCAGTTATTTGAAGAAAAAAAAAAAGTCTAAATAAAGTGGTAACCCGAGATCTAATGGGTGTACATTGCTTACCAGAAGCATTCTTGGTCAAGCTGTTAGGAGCTTTGACACTATGAAGGAGATGAGCCCAAACATATGTAACACTCTGGAACTGATCTAATATGGTCGTCATGATTTTTCAATCAATGAATTTATTATTCCCCTAAAAAATTAGACTTCTAGATTTTAATGTATACATACAACAAAAATAAAAGAGCCAAATCAAAGGAGCACCAGTTTAATCTTCATCTATATATTTTTTTTCAAAGTAATAAGCTTCTGCTCATCCATTAACACAATTTCTAATACTTTTCTTTCATAATTTTATTTCGAATAGTAGTTGCTAATTTGACATGAAGCCACATTTTAGTTGTGCACCTCAGATCTCCAAAAAGTCAGGGTCATCCATGTGCACAATGCTTCTAAAGACACAGCTTTAGGTATGGTAATCTGTTTACCTTCAGTCATATCAATCTCTTTCTCACTAACCCTCTCCCACTCAAAGCGTTAATCAGCATCCACTCCTCTGCGGTTAAGGTAATTAACGACTTCGGGCATGGCCAGCTCCCATAGTGTGACGAGCGGTGTGTACAAGGCCCGGGAAGCCAAAGTCATGCCAACTTCACGTTTATCCAAGCTTGCTTCAAAGCAAGCCCTAGCCTTCTTCCCATTTCCAAATGGCATAAGCTTGTGCACCTCATCCTTACTACTAGTTTCAACTTCTCAGGTTTCCTTTCAAAATTACCAAAACTTAGGATTTGTATTTATTGTCCAGTCATTGGCCAGTACCACTATGTCATGTGGAATAATATTAAGGCCACAGTGAAAGGCTCCATTGGAGGTGGTCATACCATTTAAATAAAGGCTAGAGTTACAACCTCCACCTCTCTCTTTGGCTTTAATTATTCAGAAAAAAATAAATTTCTTAATATATTACAAGTTTCTCAAGCTCTCTGTTATAAATTAAAATTTAGAGTGTATAAATAAATTTAGTAAAAATGATAAAAAAGTAAAAATATACCTCGATATTCATCTTTCAATCTCATTTGTATATAAAGAATAAATATTGAGAATTAATAAGAAAAATTAATGAATTGAAGACCAAAAACCAAAACAAAGGCATCAATATACACAGATGGAAGCCTGCTGAAGATGGGGCCTTCAAACTGAATGTGGATGCAGCCTTCTTACCTCAACAAACCACAGGTGGAATAGGGGGAGTGTTAAGGGATGCCTCAGGAAATTTTGTTGCAGCTTTTGCAAGACCAGTTCAACATGCTGCATCTCCTAAGCAATGTGAACTTTTAGCCATTAGAGCAGGAGTAGATTTTCTGGTTTCCCTCCAAGTGCAGCAGGCTGTCATCGAGAGTGATAGTACGGTGGCTATTGCTGAAGCTCTCAGCCCAGATCACAGCATGTTAGCTAATGGAGGTTTAATAGATGATATACAATGTGCCATGCAATGCATCCCCAACATTCGCATTTGCTATCAACCCCGATCTAGTAATTTGGTAGCACATAGATTGGCGGGAATAGGTTTTGAGGCAAACCACAACTCTGTATGGTTGGGACTAGTCCCTGAATGTATTCGTGATGTTCTCAGTCACGATCTCCAGTACCTCACTTGAGGTCTTTATCAATAAAAGTCTTTTGTTCAAAAAAAAAAAAAAAGGCATCAATATACACTATACGTACAACAACAATAGTAGTACGATATTGTACACAATTTATATAGCTTATAATTTATTAATACATTTATTTAGTAGAATCAACAATATTTTCCCTATCTCACCTACCTCACAAATGTCTACAATGATAATTATTCTAAATAACCAACCACCCATAACTTAATGATGTTTAATAATACATTTTAGTATAAAAATTGTCCACTGATCAATGGAAAACCTTGTTAAAAAAGGAGCATGGTTTGTACATGACCTCAAATGGCACTAGTTTAGGCATGGTGAGTCCTGTCCCTTCAGTCATATCAACCTCCTCCTTACTGATCCTCTTCCACTCAAAGCATTGAATCAATGAAGCCAAAGTCAAGTCTACCTCATGTTGGGCCAATCCTACTCCGGGGCAAGCCCTTCTTCCCATTCCAAATGGCATATATTTGTGTGCCTCGTCCTTACTGCCGATTTCAAACCTCTCAGGTTTGAAGCTTTCTGAATCATCCCACAACTTCGGGTCTCTATGTATGGCCCATGCATTGACCAATATCAATGTGTCACGTGGTATATCAAATCCACCTACAATGCAATTCTCTGATGCAAAATGTGGTAATAGCATTGGTGCCGCTGGATACAATCGAAGAGTCTCGGAGATAATACTTTGTAGGTACGGAAGCTTAGAAATGTCTTGTTCGTCTACTAAGCATTCTTGACCAAGTTGAGCATCCAGTTCAGCTCTAGCCTTATCTAACGTATCCGGATGGTTTAGCAAACCAGACATGGCCCATTCTAATGTCACTGCCGATGTATCAGTGCCAGCCAATAATAGATTCTGAAAATTAACTCGAGTTAATTAATAACTTGACAAAAAAAAAAAACTAAAGTTATATCGTTTGAGACTCTTATAAAGTAAATACTTAACACTAAAAGATGAACTACTATGATCGTAATTTTGGACATAACCGAAAAACACAAAGCCCTAAATTTGAGATGCAAGAAATTTTTACTAACCAGTATAAGTCCTTTGATAATCTAATCGGTGTAATATTCCGGTTCTGACCCCTGCTGAGAAAGCATGTGGTCGATCAAGGTATTTTTACTCTCTGAAGCAGTCTTGTTCCTGTGCTCATCAATCAGACGTTGCAAGAACATATCTGCTCTCTTACCCAACTTCTTCACCTTCCTCTCATAACCATTACCACCAAACCATTTGAAAAAGGGCATGAATTCTCCGGGGTTGGTTCCCAAGCTGTACGAAAATGCCTCATCCATAATCTAAATGAACTCCTTCCCCTCTTTCTTTTTTGCAACATGGTCCCCGACATACCTCTTCCCCGCCATCATTGTCATTATGTTGTTGAAGGTCAGCTCATATAACATAGACCTCAGCTCCACTTTCACAAAACAACCTTCTTCTTCTGCTGCGTTTAGAAAAAGCTTGCGCAGCAAGTGCTTGACTTCTTCTTTTCTGACATCTGAGAAAGAGTTGAGCTGGCTGGTAGACAAGACCTCAACAGCGCCTATACGCCGAACGTTTCACCATTGATCGCCGTAGGGGGAGGTCGTAATGGTGGTGCTGTTGTACGCAAAGTGCTTACTCAGGAGCGTGGGGGAACGGTTTGCCAACACGATGTCATTTTTGGTGAAGCATTCTTGCACGGCCGAGGAGGAGGAGATAATGACCACGCGGCGGGAGCTGAACCAGAGGGAGAAGATGGGGCCGCATTTTTGGGAGAGGCGGTGGAAGGTGCGGTGGACCGGGGATTTGAGAAGGTGGAGGTGATTGAGAATCGGAAGAGATAAGGAAGGACTTGGAGGGAGGTTAGGGTAACGTCGCCGTTCAAATAGCTTTAGAGTGATCAGCAGGCACACGATGATGGAGAGAGAAGTGTAGAAGAAGATGTCTTCCATGGTTGGTATATTTTGAGGAGGATGATATATTGTGGTGTTTATCTGACAAATACCATTTATAAGGGGCAGTGTTGCCACCATTCACTAAAGGGAGTGAAATTTGCATTTCCCTTTTTGAAAATCACACACCCTCTTAATATTTTATTAGTTTTAGTTGGCTGATGCTTTTAATTTCACTCTCCTTTTTGAAAACCACACACCCCTCTTAATATGTTATTAGTTTTAGATGGCTGATGCTTTTAATTTCACTCCCCTTTTTGAAAACCACACACCCCTCTTAATATTTTATTAGTTTTAGTTGGCTGATGCTTTTTTCTCTTCCTAAAATATCCCTGCTCAGTCACTTTATTTTCCCCTGCTCTCTAATCTCTCTCCAACAGTCCAACTCGATAGAAACGAACCCAGCAACAAGGCCAAAATTATGAATACAGTTGTTCATAATCCTCCAATAGAGCCATCATGGCAGAAGAACTGGAAAAGCCCCATTCGATATGTTTGATCTCGGAATGGGTAGATCGATTTCGATCTGTTCTTCTCAGATCGGGGGTGAGAGCAAGCGAGGAGACTCGTCGAGTTGTGATTTGCCGGCGACGGGTTCTGGCATCACCGCTGCAATGAGAATCTGGGCAGTGGTTGAGATTTCGATCTCATGGCATAGACGAGCCATAGTGGGTCTGTTTACGTCTGCTTCTTCTTGTTGCTGGTACTTGTCAAATGATCAAAGAGTTATGGTTGTAAGGGCAATGTCGGAAAGAAATATAAGTTGAACAAAAGAAGCTATTAAAATATTAAGAGGGTGCAGCCCAATGGGTTTCTAGAAGTGCAAGATGTAGCCGTAACTTAACCAACTGGAGCAGGGCCAAATTTTCTAATAACCGTACAGCTATCAACTTGCACCTAGAAGAGTTACGTGTGATTCAAGATTCCTCATCTGATCATGATCGCAACAGAGAGAACTTTATTATTCGGGAAGTAAATGATCGGTGGAACAAGGAGGAAAGGTACTGGACACAAAGGTCAAGGATCAATTGGCTCAAAGCAGGAGACTCAAACACCAAATTTTTCCACTTGACGACCATTCAGCGTAGGCAACGCAACAGGGTCCTCAAATTGAAGTCTAACCATGATACCTGGTTAGACAGAGAGAGCACTATCAGGTCTGAAATTGAACATTATTTCAAGGATATCTTTCAAAGCTCAGGGGAAAGAGAGTGGGATGAGGCATTAAATGCAGTAAACCCGGTGATCAGCTCCGAGATGAACCATTCCCTCTCGCGTCCTTTCTCCATAGAAGAAATTAAGGGGGCAGCCTTCCAAATGGGGGCTGAGAAAGCACCAAGCCCTGATGGGTTCCATGGTGTGTTTTTTCATAAGTTTTGGAGTATCATTAATGATACTATGAATGACACAGCAAGGGAATTTTTTGATTCTGCTGAGATTCTTTCGCAGCTTAACCGAACCAACATTGTTCTCATTCCTAAGGTTCCTTGTCCAGAAAAAGTTGATCAATTTCGCCCTATTAGCCTCTGTAATTACTCCTACAAGATCCTTTCCAAGATGTTGGCTAATAGGTTGAAGGAGTTCCTGCCTACTATCATTTCCCCATTTCAATCTGCCTTTGTTCCGGGTCGTCAAATCCAAGATAATATTCTTGTGGCTCATGAGGCTTTCCATTATTTGAAGCTCAGAAAGAAGGATGGCATTGAGGAGTTAGCCTTGAAGCTTGATATGAGCAAGGCTTATGATAGGGTGGAGTGGGATTTTTTACAAGAGGTTCTCACAAGAATGGGCTTTGGTACTCGTTTTGTCAAACTGATTATGGCTTGTGTTAAGTCGGTGTCATTTTCTGTGACTCTTAATGGGAAAGTTGGCAGTTATTTCAAGCCCTCAAGAGGGCTAAGACAGGGTGATCCAATTTCTCCATACCTATTCCTTTTTATATCGGAAGTTTTCTCTTCTCTTATTCAGCGAGCTTGTGAGGTTGGATCTCTCCAAGGTATCAAACTCAGCCATCAAGGACCTTTACTCTCTCACCTTTTCTTTGCTGATGATTCTCTCTTTTTTCTCAAAGCTAATGCTGCTAATTGTTTAGAGATTATGAGAATTATTGATGTCTACTGCTTAGCTTCTGGACAGTTGGTTAACTCAAATAAATCTACCTTGTACTGCACTCCTAACATGTCTAACACAAAGGTGTCCGAGCTGTGTGAAATCCTTGGTGTTCCTGCTACTATGAACCCTGGTCGTTATTTGGGACTTCCTACTATTTGGGGAAGATCAAAGAAAGCTTCCCTTTCTTTCATCAAGGCGAGACTTTCTGATAAGATTCAGAGCTGGAAATTTTGTACCTTATCTATAGCGGGGCGTGAAACTCTTATCAAATCAGTAGCACAGGCTGTCCCAACCTTTCCTATGCACTGCTTTAAATTCCCAACCTTTCCTATGCAGGGAATTGGATGCTTTACTGGCAAATTTCTGGTGGGGGCAGAAGAAGCATGAGTCTAAAATTCATTGGAGAATCTGGCAATTTTTGGGTCAGCCTAAGGACTGTGGTGGACTGGGGTTTAGGAACTTGAGCGAGTTTAACACATCTCTTCTTGCTAAACAAGTATGGCGGATTCATTCAGACCCTACCTCGTTGTGTGCTCTAATACTAAAAGGTCTGTACTATCCTAACTCAGATATTTTACATGCTGGCAAGGGTTCTCGTGCTTCATGGGCTTGGAGCAGCCTTTTGGATGGCAAAGCTCTTATTGTTGATGGGGCAAGGTGGCAAGTTGGGAATGGAGAGACTGTTGATATTTGGGCAGATCGGTGGATTACAGGGCCTGGTTCAGGTTTCTTAAGGCCTACCCTTCCTGTTGATCATTCTAGACCACATAAAGTGAAAGACATTATTGATTGGAACTCTCATAGCTGGTGCCTTAATCAGATTCAGGACTTAATTTCTATTGAGGAATGCAATCAGATTGAGCAAATTGTTATTGGGGATCAATCCTTTGTCGACAGAGTTGTTTGGCCTATCACAAAAAATGGCGAATTCACGGTCAAATCCGGTTATCACTACATTCACACCCTTAATGTGGTACCCACCTCTCAGCATGCTCACTCTTCACATAGAGTGAACACTTCGGTGTGGAAGGCAATATGGAATATCGAGGCTTCTCCTAAAATCAAAGTTTTTATTTGGAGGATGTTGGTAAACGCTCTTCCTTCCTTTCAGAATCTACATCGAAGGAAAGCTACCCCAACCCCATTGTGCCCGGTGTGTGAGTTGCATCCAGAATCTATTGAGCACATCTTCCTCCAATGTTCAGGTGCAGTGTGTGCTTGGTTTGTTTCTGAGCTACACTATAAAGTCAATCTACAGTCCATTGATAATATTGATAGTTGGTTTGAGAAAATCATTCCCCTAACGGGTGGCTATAAAACAATCAACGCTGAATTCCTTACTAAAGTTGCCTACCTTCTTTGGGAAATCTGGAAGGCTAGGAATGCCTTTGTGTATGACGCAATCCCTGTTGATCCAATCTCTGTTGCAAGAAAGGCGGGTTCGGCTGCTTTTGAATATATAACCTGCAAACACCACAATGTCAGTCCTGTGATTGCACTTCCAACAGAAACTCATCATGCTCAGGTACGTATTGCTTTTCCCCCTTCTTCTTCGTATCATCTCCCCACTTCCCTGTCTCCCCTTTCTATTACTGATAGCACCACTCATACGGGAGCAGTCCAAGCTCCTCATCCAAACCTGGCCCCTCCATTATCATCTCACAGTCACTTCAACCATATTCAAACCCCCTACCCTCAGCATTTGGCTCTCCCTCCACAAAATCCGAACCTCCATCATCATCCCCAAATTATAGCCTCCCATTCACCAAACCCAACCTCTGCTCCTAATGCTACTCCACACCCCATTCCCCATCACAACCTCCGCTTTCATCTTCGCCCACAAATCAGAACCATCACTCCAAATTCTCACCACCCTCATTCCTGGAACACCCCCCCCCCCCACCTGGACATGTTAAGATCAATATCGATGCTGCTTGGGTTAAGGAGACAAACCTTACTGGTGTTTGCGCTTTAGCTAGGGACAGTCATGGCTCCCTTATCGATGGCTCTACGCGGGTTTGTTTGTCTGGCTCCTCCCTGGAGGCTGAAGCTAGAGCTGCTTTGGCAGCGGTGGAGTTGACGAAGCGCATCCCTCATGTCCCCATTCTCCTTGAATCTGATTCAAAGTCATTAGTGGATTCCATCAATAATTCAAGCATTTGCCATTGGAAAATTGCTCCTATTATCTCAAAAATCAGGAATGATTTTACCTTGGTTCAAAGGTGTGCTTGGTTTTGGATTCCCAGAGAAGCGAATTCTGCTGCCGACTTGGTGGCCTCGCTAGTTGTGCGGAAGAAGTGCCCGGAGGTTTGGATTGATCGTCCTCCTTCTTCCCTGGTTTTTGTTCTTTCTCGTGATGGTTTACCATGCCCTCCGCCTTCTAGCCCGGAATTTGAGCGCCCTTGACTCAGCCGAGGTCTTGGTTGCTTTATTTCTCTTCGGCAGCTCCATTTTTGAGTTTGGGGAGCTTGGTTTTTTTTTTTTTCCTGTATGCTGCGTTTCTGGTTTATCCAGTTTTCTGGGTCTTTTTCTTTTGTTTCTTTATGTTCCTTGTCGTCCTCTTTCTGGGCTGGACTTGGGTTCTTTTCTCTTTCGGCTTTGCTTTGTGTTGTCTCTCCAGCCTTGGGCTGTTTAATGAAGTATCATTTGACCAAAAAAAAAAAAAATATTAAGAGGGTGTGTGGTTTTTAAAAAAGAGAGTATAAATTTCACTCCCCTTCACTCACTAATTGAGAGTAGCAATAGTCATAGTGCATGTGTGTCGTTTTTGGATACTTTCTTACGGCAACTTCAATGACAGGCATCCTGCTTTTGTCGTTGACTGCGTATGGTGCTTTAACAGTATCGAAGATCTAATTTGCAAGTTTTCAAACTTTGATGATAACTGGTCTGCTTATGTCAGTGAGTGCGTATTAGGATATACAAGGACCAGACTTGACGAAAGCACATACCTAATTCAATCAGCTGCAAAGCGTAATGACATACGTATGCCTGTAGCATCAGATGAAGGAATAAATACCCATCATCTTCCTTCCTTCATTCTTTTCCTGTTTTTCCTAGTTTTGTTATGTCCTATGTCTTGTCTTGCTAAACTATTTGCCAACATTGATTATTCATGTTTTTTTGTTCTTAATCAATGGATTTAGAATTCTTCTGATGAATTTAATTACTATTTGAGATCTTGGATCACTATTATTAAATGCTTTGGGGACGTAATTAATTACTAATTACAAAAATTAAATAGTATCTTGTTATTTGGTATTATAAATTTATTAGTGTTGTAACAAGATTTGTTGTTTGCTGATTTTCTTGTTTTCATTAAATGAGTCCGTAGGGTTAAACTGAGGGTTGTGTAATTAACACATCTCACATGCAATCATGCATGATGCATGTCAATCTACATATAATTTATTTATTTTTATTATATAAGTTGTACTTGATAATATCTCCACATTTTCAAAAACACTTAAGGGATAAGGTATAAAATAAAAACAAATAGAGGGTGGCAATGATTTACTTTCAAAATGACCCAAAACTTAGGATTTGTATTTATTGCCCACTCATTTACTAGTACCACTGTGTCATGTGGAATATTATTAATTAAAAGCCACAGTAGAAGGCCCCATTGGAGATGACCATACCATTTAAATAAAGGCTAGAATTAGAACCTCCACCTCTCTCTTTGAGCTTTTATTATCCAGAAAAATTAATTCTTTAATATATCAGAGGTATCTCATGCTCTTTGTTATAAATTAAAAATTAGAGTGTTTGAATAAATTTAGTAAAAACTATAAAAATGGGAAAATATACCTCGATATTCATCTTTCAATCTCATTTGTATATGAAGAATAAATATTGAGAACTGATATAAAAGAAAAATTAATGAATTGAAGACCAAAAACCAAAACAAAGGCATCAATATACACCATACAATAACAATAGTAGTTGTACGATATTGTACACAATTTATATAGCTTATAATTTACTAATACATTTATTTAGTAGAATCGACAATATTTTCCTTATCTCACATATCTTGGATGTCTATGAATGTAATCTCCACGGTGTTACTTATTCTAAATAACCAACTGCACATAACTTAATGACGTTTAATAATACATTTTGTTATAAAAATTGTCCACTGATCAATGGAAAACCTTGTTAAAAAATGAGCGTGGTTTGTACATGGCCTCCAATGGCACCAATTTAGGCATGGTGAGTCCTGTCCCTTCAGTCATATCAACCTCCTCCTTACTAACCCTCTCCCACTCAAAGCATTGAATCAATGAGGCCAAAGTCAAGCCAATCTCACGTTGAGCCAATCCTGCTCCGGGGCATGCCCTTCTTCCCATTCCAAATGGCATAAATTTGTGTGCCTCGTCCTTGCTGCCAGTTTCAAACCTCTCAGGTTTGAAGCTTTCAGGATCATCCCACAACTTCGGATCTCTATGTATGGCCCATGCATTGACCAATACCAATGTGTCACGTGGTATATTAAATCCACCTACAATGCAATCATCTGATGCAAAATGTGGTACTAGCATTGGTGCCGTCGGGTACAACCGAAGAGTCTCGGAGATAATACTTTGTAGGTGGTGTAGTTTGGAGATGTCTGGTTCGTCTACTATGCGTTCTTGACCAAGTTGAGCATCCAGTTCAGCTCTAATCTTCTCCAACGCATCCGGATGGTTTAGCAAATTAGACATAGCCCATTCTATTGTTACTGCCGATGTATCAGTGCCAGCCAATAATAGACTCTGAAAGTTAACTCGAGTTAATTAAATAACTTTAACAAAAAAATAATACTTAAATTAGATTGTTGAAGACGCTTATAAAGTAAATATTTAACACTAAATGGTGAACCACGGTCATAGTGAATTTTGGACATAACAGAAAAAAGCAACGCTGGGATATTATAATTTTTACTAACCAGTATAAGTCCTTTGATAATCTCATCAGTATAATACTCAGGTTGTGACTCCTGCTGAGAAAGCAAATTGTCGATCATGGTATTTTTACTCTCGGGAGCACTCTTGTTCCGGTGCTCATCAATTAGACGTTGCAAGAACAAATCTGCTCTCTTGCCCAACTTCTTCAACTTCCTCTCATAACCATTACCGCCAAACCATCTCAAAAAGGGCATGAATTCTCCGGGGTTGGTTCCCCCACTGTACGAAAGAGCCTCATCCATGATCTCAAAGAACTCCTTCCCCTCTTCCTTGTTCGCAACATGGTCCCCGACATACCTCTTCCCCGCCACCATGGTCATTATGTTGTTGAAGGTCAGGTCAAACAACATAGACCTCAGCTCCACTTTCACGAAACGACCTTCTTCTTCTTCTGCATGTCGGGAAAGCTTGCGCAGCAAATGCTTGACTTCGTCTTTTCTGATGTCGGAGAATGAGTTGAGCCGGCCGGTGGACAAGACCTCGACGGTGCCGATACGGCGAACGTTGCGCCAGTGATCGCCGTAGGGGGCGGTTCCCATGGCGGTTTGGTTGTACCCAAAGTGCTTGCTTAAGAGCGTGGGGGGACGGTTTGCCAAAACGATGTCGTTTTTGGTGAAGCATTCTTGCACGGCCGAGGAGGAGGAGATAATGACCACGCGGCGGGAGCCGAACCAGAGGGAGAAGATGGGGCCGAGTTTCTGCGAGAGGCGGTGGAAGGTGCGGTGGATTGGGGGTTTAAGAAGGTGGAGGTGGCCGAGTATCGGAAGAGATAAGGAAGGGCTTGGAGGGAGGTTGGGGTAACGACGCCGTCCAAACAGCTTTAGAGAGATGAACACGCACACGATGATGGAGAGAGATGTGTAGAAGAAGATGTCTTCCATGGTTTGGACTTTGGAGTATATGAAAATATATGATGTGGTGTCTAATCTGCATATCAGTATGGTATTTATAAGGCCCCATATTGTCCAGCCCTCGAGAGTCGAGACGGCAAGTTTAATTTGGATACGTATGGTAAATTTAATACTTTGATTGAGACTCACAGGTGGGGGTACTTCATGGGTCTGCTTATGTCAGTGAGTGCGTAGCGCAATAGACCCAGAAGTTCAGAAGTGTTTGGTAACTGAACTTCTGATCAGCTTTTTCAAGAAGCTGCTGCGGCTTCCGTTGAAAAGCAGAAGCTTTTAGAAGCCCGAAGATCACTGTGGCGCTGGTTACTGTAGATTAATGAAATTTCTATAATACCGGAAACTATCCTCCTTTGATTGAAGCAATTACTCGTTGCCATGAAACCCCCTGGCGCTGGTTACTCGTACCGCCAGCGTCCTTGTAGCATTGGATATGTGTAGTGGGTTGAGTTTGATTTTGTTTTGGTGAATTTTCTGGATCCTTTTAACTTGTGTTGATTGGTGTTGATCCCCTTTTGACTCAGTAGAAGTTGAACATGTGTCAGCAATGCAACTTTGAGATTGAATTCTGTTGTGTTCTGGGCAAGTAAAGAGTAATGTTTGATCTGTATTACTTGCTCATTGCTCTGCTATCGCTTTGATACATGTGTGTCTTCGTATGCTTTAACTACAGCAGCTCACTTCAGCTTGGTAAAATTTGATTGTCACCCGGTTTGGTTTTGAAATACAGTGATCATTGTTTTGGGATAATATGTACGTTTATTAGTATGTATAGGTGGGAAGTTGCTTAGTAAAATATCGATCTGGAATTTCAAAAGAGTTGTACGTAAGGAGGAAGTTCTGTGGGGTTTGGCTGTAGACATAGGCATTTGAGTTTTGAAGGATCACATGGTTACGAGAGAGAGAGAGAGAGAGAGAGAGAGAGAGAGAGAGAGAGAGAGAGACTATTTTCCAAGCTGGTTTTGCTGCATGGTTAGCAGAAAAGAAGAAGGCTGACTCTAAACGTTTGAGAGTTTCTGTTGGCCATGATTCTCGAGTATCTGCACAACAGTTAGAGGTATGTCCTATATGTAACTGCATGTTTCAGTTTGAGGATTTGTTTTTTGACATTATTCAGATTGCTTGATTGATTATTCTTTATCTGGAGCACATCTTTTTCAGTACATATTATATTAGCAAGTATGCTTTCAGTGCTTCATTTTCTATTAAATTCTTAGCAATAAGTGTTTGTACTCTTATAGTTTTTTATAACAAAATAAGGAACACACAGTAAAGTTATAGATGATTGAAAAATTGTATTGGAATTACAAAGGAAATATAGATGTTGGGATCTTGAATTTGATCAAGAATAAATACTGCAGGACCCATATGATTTCTATTTTCCTGTTGTATTAATCAAGCTTCTTGCTTTGTTTGGGTTAAAATGGTTGTAATGCTCATACATTTTAGATTAGTATTTTGTGTTGAGATAATTTAGTTTCTGAAAACTACCAGTGCTATAAGAGACACGGAAAAGAATCAGAGTTTTAGACAGATAGTATAGAATCCCCTGTATTAGAGACCCGTTGAAAAGTTTCAAACTATTTATTCTAGAAATGTATTCCAAAGTTCTACTAGACTTTCCTTAATTGTTGACAATTTGGTTCAATTTGAATGATCAATTTCCAGGATGCAATTTCATATTGTTGATGTATACTACTGCTTATGCCACTTTTTGGATTGATAATCATGTTGAATGAAAAAGATAATGGATGACTGGTAAAATATTGGTACTCTGGATTCTGGTCGATCGCGTTGATCTAGTTGGTCACAACTGTCACTATTTCTTTTTTGGGGTAGACCAGGCAAGTAGGAACTGAGGTCATTATTAGAATTCACTTGCAGCTCTATGTAGATGATTAGAGAAGATTTTTGTTTTGATATCATTGTCTTTTGATTAGAGAAAAGGAGCATATGTTGCATTGGATTCACAACACCAAGAGTACTTGTTTTTCTTGGTACTACTTTGACAAGCAGTGTTTCATTGAATCTTTTTTTCCTCTTTATATGTAGATTGGCATCCACACCAGCAATGTTTAATAGCACAGTTACCGAAGATGATGGTTTCTTATGTCCTGCTGATGGGGCCATAATGATAACAGGTAAGTCACTCTATGTTCATGTCTAAACTATTTGAGTTTTGGTCTTATCACTTCTGTATAATATAAAAATATGCTCGCTTAATGTTAAACCATCTACAAGGTTAGTTGTCCCTCCTGATATAAATTCTAACATACTGCGCTGTTACAGCAGCAAGTCATTTACCTTACAACAGGAATGGTTTCAAATTCTTCACAAATGCTGGAGGGCTTGGGAAAGCTGACATTAAAAACATCTTGGAGCATGCTACAGATATTTACAACAAGTGGTGGGATAGAGATGGAGTGGTGGGATAGAGACCAAAAGACCAAGTATGTCCTGTAAGCAGTGTTTGATGCTTCTGTTGTAATCTGTTTCACATGGAACGCCTAGATGAATTTGTAAATTATTGCCAGAAAATCTATAAGTGCTTTTTCTCTAGGAAATTTTGTTGTAACATTGTTACGGAAACTATTAATGATACTGTTAACATTCTTCCGCACAATCTCAATCTTTCATATATCAACCCTGACCTTAAGGTTTCGTTAAGCTAGATTTCTAACAATGGGTCAGATCACAATCTAGTCATCCACAGGTGATTAAAAAGAAAGCTTTGAGGCAGCCACTATTGAAATTTGATTGGATTAATTTTTTAAACTTGACATTAGACAGAATTTTACTCTCAGAAGACAGCTTAAGATGAAACATTCAGAGAGATGAATTCTGGATATACTCTTAGTGCAAAGTCTATGATTCAGCTTATTGGATCTTGCGAGAAGAACTAGCGTTTAGGGAGGAACAGTTCTTAATCAAGCTCGTTGTCCCCAAGCTGAATTGAATATCATTTCTTAATGTTCATGAGACCACTTATTCCATAAAATGTATTTTAGCAACCAATTGTTATTAATGTTACTAATATATTTGTACAAGTTGTTTTTAAAATTGTCCAATATTAATCATATGGTCACCATGATTTATAAAAATTGAAAGTTAACAAAAATTAATAAGGGCATAATAAAGATTAAAAATAATAACAAGAGCATTTGAACAACATTGTATTACCAAACAATCAAGGCAAAATAATATCTCATGTCCAATTTGGTCATTCCACAAACAAAAAGCACAAGCCAGTTTGAGTTTACCAAACACTTTGTCACTGCTTTTGCTACTGACAGCTCTTATAAAAAGCCAGTTTACCAAACACTCAGCTGCTTTGCTTTTCAGCCACTTATTCTCAGAAATAAGCAGAAGCCAGCTTTTCTGAAGAGCCCAGCCATACCAAACATAGCCTTATTCTATCATTTGCAAAGCGCATTGGCATTCATGTAGCATCAATGGGGGATTGGGAATAATAACTCGTTATGGGTTATGTGTAAATGATTGAATATAACATTAAGGTATTAAGTTTTTTGGATTTAGCGTTCTAACAAATATCAGTGGTTTGTATAATTTTATATGATTTCTTGTTTTCATCAAATTTAATGAGTTCATAGAGTTAAAGGGAAATGATGGAAAATGTCACATTAGAGAGTGAAATGATAAAAATGTCACATAGTTTCCCACTTGATAAAAAGGTCCATAATGAATTGTTAATAATATTAATTTAGTCCTTATGAATAATGAGGTGATGTTAAAAAATGTCAGTTTTTAATTTTTTTGATCCCGATTCTGCCCTTAAAAGTAATACACGTTTATATCTGTTTCATTCAAAATCTCATAGCTCAAATTTTCTCTCTCTTTTGATTAGAAATCCCAAAACCTAAAAGCTTGATTCGATTTTGATCGGAGTTTGTCTCTCCGAGTTTTTTTTATCCCAATTCTCTCTCTCCGACTACTTTCCTGACGATCTCGTCGTCTTCATCCTCTACAAGCTCAGCTCCTCCGCTTCCTTTCCCTCCGATCTCATCACGTAAGCAAAACATTCTTATCTCTCGTCGTCGCTTCGAACTTCAAAACCCTCGCTTTTCCAGTTTCACTTGCTCCGATGCTGTTTCGAATCGGCGCTATTCCAAAACGCCTAGTCATCGTCTGCTCTACTTCACACCACTACGCCTGGCGCCACCATCGACTTCTGCCTCCGTCACCGTGACCACGGACCACTCACATCCCGCCACCTCAAATTGGGCAGCCGTGGCGGAGAAGCCGCTGCCAATATTGGCTGCAACCTATTTGATGTGTACGCAAACAAGACCTTGGACATGATTAAGGGTTTTTTATTCGGGTTTGTGATTGGTGGTTTTTGCAGGTATTTTTGCTTCTTTGGCGGCTTTGATGTTCAATTGCGTTAAGGACGACATTGACTAGTCTCCTTTTGAAGAGGATGAGTGGAGGTGAGTAATTTGATCCCAGCTCAAGATATATCATCACAAATTCAATTTAAATTTGATTCAGTATTGAGATAATTGTTTTCATGATTTTGATTGTGAATGCCACTGGTGTTGTTAATGTTAGGACTCAGTACACTCCGTAGATGATCTAACCTTAACTCAGGCCATCAATTAATGATATGAACATTTAGATGATTCTATACTTCAGCAATTGAATATCATTGTAAATTGAATATGAATTTGAATCTGGTTATCGATAATGATGATGATGATAGGTTTAACATGAATTCAATTAATGATGATTAATTGATGATATTTGCTTTTATTATGTGTGGGATCGTTGTACATTGGTTTTAACTGTACAAGTCTTGTAAATTGGAACGTCTTGACATTGTTGCTGTTTCTTGTTTGTGTATTTATTCAAGATTAAGTTTGGTCTCACTGATGTTGTGGCATTTCTTCTTTTACACAAGTATTCCCTTCCTTTAATGCCGTTTCTTCATTTTCTCTTGTTCTTTCGTATGAGGGCAAAGTTACAGATAAATACCTTGGAGAGAAATGATCATGGCACAAGATTCATACATGTCAAGCTATATGTCGAATTAGGGGTAGCAAGAAAGAAGGGTAAATATATTGTTTTGTTGCTTTCCCGTTACGAACTGAACTATTGAACAAGAAGCTAGGTAGCAGTACAAAACTACAAATGATTGAGATATAACTCCCAAGCTGATGAGTAGAACACAAGTCTGTGCAGCCAAAGCTGTTTCCGTGTTTAAATGATAATTTCAAAAAGGGCGAGAGCGTCTGGTCTTTCCATTGCTCTCTACATGTCTATCTGCGGCTTTGGTTAATCTCCCATTCTTTGTTTATTTGTTTCATAAAAGCAGAAACTTGTATGTTGTAGTTACAGGGCACACTGAATTTTGAGTTTGGAACTTCTTCTAGAGCTATATCTTAGCCTTGAGAACTTTCTAGTTAGAAACTTGTATGTGATAACAATACTATTGGGATGGAGTGGGTTATGTAATGCTGTATTGGGTTTGATTTATAATACTCACAGTGAGACTCATAGTGAGATTACTGTAAATCATCAATACAATGAATGAAGTTCTTAATTTTATTTTCATCTTTTCTGGGCATTGTCAATTTAATTAATTCACTACAATGGAAGTTAAAATCCAGAATTTTGTTGGTGGTTGTACACTTTTTTGTTTGACGTATAATGAATGCAATGCAGCCGTTAGAACATATGTCTTGCAGTATTTGTCCAACTTTAGGCGAGAAATTTTTAGAAGAGGTTCTTAGTCTGGCGGTTAGACAATACAACAGGGATTGACAGTGACATGGTCAGTAACTTTGCCAGCGACTTGAGATTAACGGTGATTTGGCTTGGCCAGTGACAGTGATTTGTCTACTAACTTGTGATCAACTTGGCCAGTGACTTGAGATTAACAGTGATTTGGCCAGTAACATGCAATATGACATGACTAGTGACAGTGACTTGGTCAATTTAGAAGATGCCTAAAACTTGAATTGCTGTAAAAGATCTATAAAAATAATGTTTTGTTAAGAAAAACTGAACATAATGGTGACACCATAAAAAGATACAAAACGTTAATTGATTTAGTAAGCTATAGTTTACAATTGCATCCTAAGCCATAAATTTTTTAAAAAAAATTTATTCTGTCCTTGCTACTCTTCTTCATAACTTTTTTCTATTTGGCTGGAACTTTTGCTTCTTCTTCATAATCTTCTTCACTTTCTTCCCTCTGTTTTCTTTTATCCACCATGTGTCCTGTTTATATATCATGTACAAAATTGTGAAAATGAGAAGATCATCAGTGACTTTGATAGTGACATGGTCAGTGACATGTTCATGACTGTGACATGGCCTGTGACATGGTCACTGACATAGCTAGTGACTTGAGGTTAACAGTGACTTGGCTAGTGATCTCACTAACTAGGGACCTGGCCTGTGACATGGCCAGTAACTTGGTCAGTGACGTGTATAACAGTGATATGGTTAGTGACATGCAATGTGACTTGGCCAATGACATGTGTACAACAGTGATATGGTTAGTGACATGAAATGTGACCTGGCCAATGACAGGGATATGAGTGACTTGGCAAGTGACATGTGATTGATAGTGACTTGGATAGTAACATGTGATTGATAGTGACTTTGATAGTTACATGATCAGTGACATGTTCATGTCACTGACATTATCAGTTACATATTCAGCTACATTATCAGTTACATGGTCAGTTACAAGTTGCAGCAGGCTCTGAGTGCTTCTCATTTGTCCTTGCAATGAATATGTCCCAGAAACGTACCACCATTCAAAGTGGAATCCTCCTGGTGCATCAATTGCTGCATATCCAAATCTAAAATATGTTTACTCTTGAGAAAATCACTCAATATATACCATGAAGTCATCTAAAACAACGTTATGCAAACACATACAAAGTGGAATTTTGTCGATATGACAACAAAAGGGAACAACTCAAAAGTGATACATCAGTTACACTATTATTACTAACAAATTAAAAGAGTAATCAAAAGCTAAAAACATTACCTACTGGATCTGTAGCAACCTTTCGTTCAGTCATAAATGCATTTGCAGAAGTAGTCAATTTCCTTTTCAACAAACAATCATGAATATAAACATCAAGCCTATAGCAAAAAACAAGTCAAAGTAGGGTAAATATCAAACTGATAATCAATGCAGAGCACAAAAAGGAAAAGAACAACACCCAACAACAAATTAATAAATCACATGCAGACCTAACATTGAATATAGAAACCCGAGTAATCCAATACTTACATTTATCAGCTTCCCAACTATCTCATGGACAAGAAACATAATAATAAGGAAAGCATCTTACCATGAAGCTTTTTTTTCTAGTGAAGCAGATTTGCAATGAGTTCGCTATCAGCATTAACACATATGAGTCGCAGAACTCAAAATTACACCAGATCAACCAAAACCGAATGAACGAATTGTGCATTCACTAAAATCTGATTTATACGCCTCACAATACGCAATCAGTTCAAACAGATTGGCTATAAACAAAGAGATCCGGATGAACGAATTGTCAATTTACTAATTTCGAACCAGAGCACCGAAACACTATGGAAAATTGAGAGAAGAAAACCAGATCAAATTTGAGAGCGGTGAAATTGATTGCCTATTAGAAACGGACATTACCTTCATCGTCACGATTGTCGTCTTTGTTTACGAGAGGCTAAGCCATCGGAAACTGGAATGAATCTCCGAGATCTAAATGAACTGTACCGGAAGGGGCAGCCGGAGAAGCCCTTGATCGGGGTGCGATCGTGTGCGGTGGAGACGGAGCAGCTGTTGTGGGCGTCCCAGTCGCACTCGTGGTAGAGGACTAAGTTGTCAGCGGAGCAGCGGAAGGCGACGGCCTCAGAGGCGCAGTTGACAAGGGTTCATACCACGAGGGGAGAGGGAGAGAGGGCTACGGTGGCAGTTTTTATAATTAAATGTAACTCTAGTGGTAGGTTGTGAAGATGTGACCTTAATTATCATGGAGACATTTGTGTATCCTGAATTATAATAAGGCACTTCAAAATGACCTCTTTTATCATTGGCCCTTTTGTAGCAACTTCTTAAATATACTAATAAACATTATAATTGAGAAGACTTCGCCTGTACATTATAATGTGATATTGAATATCAAATTTTTTTTTTTTTTTGAGTGAAAGAGAGCTGATTTATTTATTTTTTATTTATCAATCACACGGTGTCCTCAAAAGCTTCCTAGGCCCAGAGACTAATCCGTGCTCGGGGGATCTTGTCAGAACGCTTCATCCCCCCTGGCCACCAAGAATATATTGGAATTTAACTCCAATAAGCGTCGGCGGGATTTGAACCCGGGTGTGGGGGTTCCACATCTGGAGGCTCTTACCAACTCGACCAAAGAGAGCTGATTTATTAATTCTTTGCAATGTGATTACAATCAAAGCTTAGAACATGGTGCACATTGTAATGTGATATTGAATATCAAATAATTAGTTAAGTAACATCATGAATTAAAGTAAATTGTTAGTGGTTTATTCCAACGCCTTAATGTCCAGAATCATCATCATTGAGAACCCTTACATCAATACAATCATTCTTGCATGCTTACTGTACATGTCTTTGGTCCGTAAGATCTTAAATTTATGCCTAGCTTTAACCTTAAAATTTTCAACTTCAATATAGGTTGTTAAATTTCTTTACCAGCCTCAACTCCCCTTGGGAAAGTGATTTATGTGTTTTTTTTTTTTTTTTTTTGGTTTTAGTTGGTGTGGTTTGTTTTAATCACTTAACATTAGCATTTCCTTCTCTCAAAAAAAAAAGGAAAAAGAAAAGAAAAGGCATTTCCCCACTGAAACAAATTGACGTAATTAATTCATAATTCCAAAATTTACACAGGAACAACTATGATTTTGTTCACTCTAGTCAGTTATCTTGCGCTTTGCTGCGGGTCTTTTTGTTAACATGTATTATTGATGGAACTATAATGATTGCATAACAAATAAATGATAATTGCTGTTTATGTACACTAATTCATTAAAGTCATTTTTATTTTTATCTTGTAACACCAACTTGCAGGCTTACTGACATTTGAAGTTGTCATTGTGGACATTATGCCTCATAAGAGACAAACATACAAATTCAAGCACCGACTAAATTTGTTATTCAAAATGTTGCACGCTATGTACATAAGCAATGTAAGCCACTCCCTGTACTGTCACGAATCAGTCCTTCCCTGATATTTTTTTTTTGGGTCTGAAAATACTTCAATTGAAAACCTGAAAGGGAGAAGGCACAAACAAGTACTTCCCTGATATTATCTATTCCTATATGTTATAACAACCACAAACCCATGTTGCCCACTCAACATATTTCATGAGCTTGGCTACCAGATTTTACCGAAGATTGCGGCCGAAGTGGCGAGGATGAGCTGCATGTTCCTCTCCAAGACTATAGGAAACCATTTCTTTTTTGGACAAAATACTGTTTACTCCCTATACTTATAGGGAGTAGACGTTCCAGTCCCTCGCCTTTCAATTTCACCTAAAAAGTCCCTAAACTCTCCAATTTCATCCAATTGGTTCTTGCCGTCAATTTTCCGTCTAAATCTCCGTTAAACTACTGACGTGGCAATGCTTACACCCTGAAATGTCTATTATACCCTCACTTATTATTTTCTTTTTTTATTTATTTATTTTCTCTCTCTCTATTTTTTTTTTTGTTTTTTTTACCGATTCTTCTTCCAGCTCTCTCTCCTCCTCTGTTTATCTCCCTCGTCTTCTTCCAAAAACAACCAGCTCTCTCTCCATCTCCAGACCTTCAATAAAGAAGAGAAAGATTCAAAACTCAAAAAAACAAGCAGAGGAGAGGAGAGGTCATATTATCTTTCTTCAACATGATCACCCTCCATTAACCAGCACCGACTCCAGCTCCCCGGAATTCGACTTCTGGAGGCTCCAAAACCCGTCTTGCCCGCAACCTGATCTCACCTCTGCCGATGAGCTATTCGTCGACGATGTCATTCTCCCTCTCTGCCTCGTCCCTGCCCACGAGAAGCTGCCCGACCCGAACCTGCGACCCAAATCGGAAGAGATTTCTGCTCTGGACCCAGAACCAGAGGCCCTGGTGTCAACTGCAGCTCCGGTGCTGACCGCATCGAAGCGGTGGAGGGACATGTTCATGAAGAAGAGTGAGAGTAGTGAGAAAGAGAAGGAGAAGAAGAAGGAGCGGAAGAAGGAGAACCGTTTTCGCGGAGCAGATCCGCCGGAAATGCTTGTACCCGACCCAAATTCAAGGCTCCGGGGAGGTGAACAGCGCCGTGTTCAAGGAGCATCAATGTACCTGATACTCATACTAATCAGGTCTGGATTTGAGCAACAATTTCATATTCGATCCCTCTTTTGAGTCTTTTCAAAGCTTCACAGTAACCCAATAACTATAGCGAATGCCCTGAAACTCAAACTACACGCCTTACTGTTCTCTCAATCGTCTCAAACTTTCTTCTTCTTATTGATCGCCGAAATCAATCTCAGCTTTCATCGCAAATCCTAAATCATGTCTGGTGGGTTTTTAAGGGTCAGTTTGTTTGATGATTCTGAATTGCTTTTGATTCCTTGTTTTTGATTGGATTCAGTATCTGTTGTTACTCAGATCTTCTCCAAAATTCTTAATTTCGATTGATTTAGTATCTGATTAGGTGGTGTTTCTTTTGAATTGTGTTCATCAGGGTACGTCGGCTGATCAGGACACGAGGTTTTCTAATGAGCAAGCAAGCTGCTGAACTGAAATCGCAGAAATTCGCACTTGAATTGGAACATTTTGTTCGTTTTCGATCCCTATTTGTTGTTCAATTTACTTTACATTGGTGGGCTTATATGTATTTATTAATGTGTGAGAATTGGTGTATTGGTTAACTGACAAAATGGAGAGAGAGCTGGTTGTTTTTGGAAGAAGACGAGGGAGATAAACAGAGGAGGAGAGAGAGCTGGAAGAAGAATAGGTAAAAAGAAAAAGAGAGAGAGAGAGAGAGAGAAATAAATAAAAAAGAAAATAATAAGTGAGGGTATAATAGACATTTCAGGGGGTAAGCATTGCCACGTCAGTAGTTTAACGGAGATTTAGACGGAAAATTGATGACAATGACCAATTTGGTGAAATTGGAGAGTTTATGGACTTTTTAGGTGAAATTGAAAAGCGAGGGACTGAAACGTCTACTCCCTATAAGTATAGGGAGTAAACAATATTTTGTCCTATTTTTTGGTAGAAATTCTGAAGCACCTGAATGAAACAAATTGAATTAGCAAACATATTAAGGTGCTTTCAGTAAAACTATCTTTGTATCACTGAGCAGGTTGAGAAACTTCTACGTTTGTTATCATTAAATCATGCACCAAGAGCTTTCTACAACACTATAGGCAGCTTAAAATTCAGAATCTGCTCAATAGAATTTTAACCACCAAATTCAGTTGTTCAAGTTCTGAACGTCATATCAATGCTAGTAAAAGTACTGAAACAACCTTGTGCAAACATATTTTGCAAATTGAATTGAATTGCAATCGCTATAAAAGACCCAAAAGCCTAAAGCCATGGATACCATATCCACTAATCCTTGCCACGTTGTTATAGATTACTGGAAAATAAAGAAGCCCTAAATATATACATGCATGAGCAAAACCCACAGGTACCTCACCTCACAATCAGTGAAAGATATTCCCTTTATAAAAAGAGAACAAAAGTACGTCAAAAGTAGGCAGACGTCCACTTTCTGCAATTTATAAACCATACTCCGATTACGTACACGTCAATATGCACATTCCAGTAATAAGGGAGAGCTACTGGTGCTGAATGACAAACTAAACACTAATTTTAATTCATATTTTCACTTTGACATCAGGAGGGATATGGATCGGAGGAACAAATACATGTAACTAAATCTATTCAAAGTTTAAATGGTTTTTTAGCTTATTTAATCTATTCTTGCACTTTTCTGCTCACGACTCTCATAAAAGATATCTTTGATTTCTCCCCTGCTTCTCTCTTCTTTAATTAAATCAAAAGGATTATCCCATTTATTAGATACAATTCAACTTAAGAAACATTCAAACAACTACGTAGGATAAGAAACAAATGACAAATAAAACAGTGAAAGCATAGATTTCAGGCATATAGAAACTTGAAATTTTTGGAGACGCAAAATATCTGCCGAAAGTAAGTAAAAGAATCATTTTGAAACACACCTGCATTATATCGGCAAATCTCTGTGATTTCTGCAATAATGAAAAGCTATCCAGATCATCATAGTTAAGTGTCTGTAAGTTTGCCAAGTCCCTGTTGACATCTTCCTCCATGTTTGCAACACCAACATCATCTTCAACCTGTAAAATCAATAATGACTTGGTGCAAAGATCGAGACAGATATGAACTTTGAATAGCTGACTAACCATCTTATAAAGGGCAAAACCATCTTATGAAATACTCACAGGAACATCGGCTTCATTGTCAGATAGCTCATCAAGATTAGCAAGTTTACGCCAGAAAATATCAAAAAAATTGTATGGCCGGATTGCTATAAGTCTATAACCCTTGTTAGATTTGGTGCAACTCAGAACCAAATAAATATATGCATGAAAATACATAAATATACTTCACAATCATAGAGAGGGAGATAACAATCACCAAAGCTATAGTACTCAAATTATGGGGACACATATCTTCTTTAGTCCCTATTGCTCATCTAAAGGCACGAATCCTTCATGTGTCCCCTTAAGCCCTTTTTCTAGTAGTGAGAAGAGAGAAATAGAACAAGGGAGGTTAGGGGAGAGAGACCAAGGCACCAAGCTTTCAATAAAACTCAATTTTATTTCATTCTAATCTGTTTTGGGTTTACAATAGGTAGCTAGCCATCTTTATAGAATTAAAACAACATAACCCTTAAACTCCTAGAACACATAAGACTCTATTAAAGACATATTTAATAATAAGACCCTTAAATACTTGAAGACTTAATAGAAAATTACTCATAAGTGTCACTTTGAAACTTTAATTAGCCATAAGGCCACCTATTGTTTTTTGTACGAGAATTTCTATTGGGACCTCCAAATCTGCTTACTTAACCTCACTCTATTATGAATTATTAAATGACATATATAACCTACTATAAAATGACTATTAAGGACAATAATTATACTAAAAAATATTATATTTATTTTATGTAGACTTTCCAATTCAATAATATTAGATGGTATTTCTTATTATTTTCCTTATCTATTTTTATTTTTCGAATTTCACTACATACTCATTAAAGCATTCATATATATTTAATAAGAATTAAAACTAAAAATAAAAATATGATTAAGATTATGTGACATAAAAATGTATGATATATATGTTGAATGCATATTGGTGAGGGAAAACAAAATAAATCCTCTTATTATTAATGACCTAAATCTAAGTCAATCCATTATATTTGCAAAAAAAAAAAAAAAAAAAAAAACTAAAAATATTTAAATAATTAATAATGTGGAACAAAAAATACAGAAAAAAAAAACATTAAAAAACAAATTTATTTTTTAGAATAAAAACAAATGATTTCTTCATTTTTTTTGCACAGCTAAAATAGAAAAAAAAAAAAAAAAAAAAACAGAATAGTTCATGGCATTTTCTTATTGATTAGACATTAATTTTTGAAACTCAAGTTTGAGTAAGAAATGTATATTTAGTTAAGATTTATAGAGTGATTAAATCATTGAAATGACTAAATATTCTTATTTTAAAGATAATAATATGTTTGCAAATTATATGAGTGAGGTTATTTGAGGAAGTTTAGTGAGGTTTAGTGAGTAAATTTAGTTTTTAAAAATTTGATAAGAGGTGTAAAAAGCATAGAGGTCAAGTGAGTAAATTTGGAGGTTCCAATAGAAAAACTCTTTTTGTACAAATAAGGCCATTTCAGACCAAAATTATTTTCAGCAATGACAATTTTGCCCATCCACCTTATAACAAACAAAAATATTCTCATATATCTTCGCAATTACCAAAAAAGAATTCTGAACTCTCTCTCTTTCTCTCTCCCCCTCCGTCTCCGGTGAAATACTCCTCTCCACCGTCATGTCGGCGATCGGAATTGAATATCCGACGCACAACGTACGATGCCGTTTCGCGACTGGATCTCTGATGCACGACGCGGACTGGAACCAGATCTCCGATTCTCTCCTCTGTCTCTCTCTCTCTCTCTCTCCGGAAAAACACTCCTCTCCACCATCACGTCGGCGACTGGAACTGAATCCCCTACAGACGCGCCATTTCGCGACTAGATCTCGGACGCACGAAATGGATCTCTGATGCACGATGGATCTCAACCTTGGCTCCGGCAGCACCCTTCCTCAACGCCATCGCCGATTCTGTTGTCGATTCCATCTCCATCACCTTTCTCAGTCGAAGCCGAATCCAACGGAGACAAGCCGGAGTAGATTCTCACCGTCTCCGCGCACGAGGACAACGTCGCTGGAATATAGCTCACCGGAATTGATCGTTCTATGGTTCGTTGTGCTGAGTTCTTGATTTTCTTATAGATTTGTGGTTTGAATTCTTTTAGCGAGAAACTCTAGGTCACCATCACATCAGAAACTCTTTTAGTCTCTTCAAACCCAGAACTTCTCCAATCCTCAAAAGCCACCACTTAACTCAGCAACCCATAAATGGCTCCCAAGAAAGCAATCACTGATAATCAATGATATTATTTACGGGTTTTACATGAAGAAAAGTTATTTTATTCAAAATTTGTTTTTCAATGTAAATGCAAACATCCACTTATATTTTGTTTTTACTAGAAAAACATGAAAGATGTATTTATTTTAAAAAATGTTGAAAAAAAAATTATAAGTAAACAAAAAACAGGTTGGTGCATGCAATAAAAAAAAAGTGACAAAAAAAAAAACAGGTGGTATTTAAACGGGTCGTTTTTGAGGAAAACACGTTTTTTGGATGCGTAGTTTTAATGCGTTGCACAAACTGTATAAAACAAATAGAGACACACACTTTCTTAGTTTATCAAATTGCTTATGTTTCCCTTCAGCAGTTCACTCATAGCTCTGCTCTCATCGTAAGCTTTGATTTCTTGATTTTGATTGTTTTGTTTCATCTTCCAATTTCAATTACAGTTACAGATTTCGTAGAATTATAGTTACCAAATGGGTCTCCGATTCGGCTTAAGCGATCCGAGTTCACTGGCTTTCCCTACTCATTATGATGTAGAGAAAAGCAACCAACTTGGGTTGATCTTGTGAGACCATGGTGGCTCTAGGACCAGGCAAGAACAAGCACTTAGGGAAGAGGTACTAGGGATTCTTGACGATGGATCAACAACGTCAAGATCTGGGTCAACAACTTTTCTAAGGCCAAGGGATTCAGTGCTATGGTTTTCACATTTGGGGCTTTTAGGTTAGGTGTACATGGCCCAGGTGCTGATTTAGATACTCTCTGTGTTGGACCTGTCTATGCTTCTCGAGAAGATGATTTCTTTGGAGAGTTGTATAGGATGTTGGATGGCATAACTGATCAAGTCACTGAGTTGAATATTAATTGTTCCTGATGCTCATGTCCCTGTCATCAAGTTTAGGTTAAATGGGGTGTCGGTGGATCTTGTCTATGAGAGACTCTCTCTTTATGTTGTTCCTGACGATTTGGATGTGTCAAATGACTCTATTTTGTCATGTGTCCGTGCTCATGATGAGCAGTCTATTCGCAGCCTTAATGGTTGCAGAGTTACTGTTCGCTCAAAAATCATCTCGGCCGCGTGTCCCCGGGCCGAGGGCTTCTTTGGCTTACACGTGTCCTTCTGGAGTGGTGACGTGTGAGCGGGCGTGCCAACTCGCGGCCAGTAGGCCAAGCGAGGTTTTGTTATAGATTGTAGATCTTGCGCTGATCTAACTTCTGATCAGTTGATTGTGGGCCGAGGAAGGATCGATCTCGGTCGCGGGGTTCTCTCTGCCTTGAATGCAAGGACTTTAGCACGGATCGGCCTTAACTAGCCGCAGTCTTCGTGCTGTGTAACTCGGTGATTGAGGTAAAAGTGAAGTGATGATAATTCTTTTTGTGATTTTGTATAAAGTAAATGACGTAAAGCAAATAACAACAAATAAATAGCATAAACGAAAATGCAGGTAAAGAAAGTGCAAGAATGTAAAGGTGCAGCAAATAAAGTGCAGGAAGATAAATACAGGTAAAGAAAGCGATAAGATAAACACGTAGAGATTGATAAGAATTGCTGAATTGTAGAAATGTATTGAGATAAAATTTGTGTAATCGCGTAGAGCGTTTGGTCGAGGACCACTAACAATGAAACCTATGGTCCTTTTTATAGTGAAACTAAACTACTGAATGAAGGAAAAGAAGCAATCTCAATATTTACAGCTAAGACCGCATTGATTACAAATAGAACAGTATTCATGTTTGTGATATCATTATCATTGTAACTGATGATTGGCAATAACACCTCCTGATGCTCATTCAAGTTAATTGCCTCAAACTTCGGTAACATTTCTCCTGACAATCAACCAATTAGCCGCGGTCATTCATTATGACTTGTGGGTCATTTGATCTCTTCCGATTTAATAACGGCTCTCTGCACACGTTATTTTTGGTCATCAATTTGACAATAAACATTTAATGTGCCGCGGCTAATTGGTTGCGGTCTTTCATTAGCCGCGGTCTTTCATTAGGCCTTGCCGGCCGGGCCCACCTATCTTCTACGTGGGCCTTGCCAAATATAGGTTCAAATAGAGCCCCCTTAGTCCCTTGAGCTTCTGCATAAATGCCGAGTGGTTAAGGGACTAAAAGATTGTTTCTAGAAAAATCTTTTGGCAAGGTTCACGCATTATAGCGTTGGTGACATTCGTCATGCAGCAGCTACTCACTGCGGCTTTTCATTACGTTACGGCTATTCAACCGTTCAAGTGCGGTCCTAAGCCAAATTTCTTGCAGGCCCTACCCACCTGTGTGCCATGTGGGCATTGCCAATTTTAGGTTCAAACAGTTACTGACCAAATTCTTGGTTTAGTCCCTAACATTCGCACTTTTCGTACAACATTAAGGTGCATTAGTGATTGCACCAAAGTTAGTACACAATTTAAAACCCTATCAATGTAGTAAGAGCAAGTAGATTATCGTTCTCAACCAAATATTATGGTTTCATTTATTCCTGCAAAATAAAATGTTAGATAAAATAAAACAAATATATATTTACACTATTTACGATTTTACAAGAGAAAAAAGATTTTTGGATTTAATTTCTAAATTAACACTAAGTAATATACAAGTGACACACCAAAACACATAATCAAGTAGATTAATATGGATGGAATGAATTAAAGATGTAGTCAACCACTATTAAAATGTTGGCAAGGTTTCAAAGTTCAAATTATGAATCAAAATATGTTATAGCAAAGAATCGATCAAGAACAAAGATGAACGCATACAAAGTCATTTTTACTTCCCTTAATTAAATTAACTAGATGAACGCACCATAGTTAACCCTATTAAGCATGCAATTACTAGTGGTAGCTAATCACTAACAAGAACACAATCAATGCATTAAGCACATATGGAAGTTTGATTAATTCAAGCAAAGATAACAAGTTAGAACGCTAATCTTATCATGCAAAACTCATTGTTGATTTACCTAAGTAATTATAGGTTTTCCACTTCGATTATTAAGACCTAGAACGCTAGCATATCTTAATATGGATTCAATTACATGCTCATCAATCAAAGTATGCATCCAAAGATGAATAAACACATAAACGATGGGATTGAAGCACAAAATCAACAAACATCCATAACATATATGAAATCGCAATTTACCTTTTTGAAAACCTAAAACCTAAAATATGTTTCATAGTATTCGAAAACTAAACATCTAAAATCAATACTTCATCCTCACAACAACCAAGATACAAAAACAAAAACCGAAATTGAAATTGAAATAGAATTTGTTTTACAAAGTATCAAAACTGAAAACAATAAAAAGGTGTTCATGGTTACACTTTTGAATTCTTCAAGGATGCAAGAAGCTTCAAAGGTGGTGGAATGGATGAGGCTCACGGCAAGGATGCTTGAATGGAGAGAGGAATGCTTCACGGTCTTGAAACTTGGAACTTGGAAGAATTGCTGAAAACTTGAGAGAAGAAGGGGACGAGTTTGTGACTTTGATTATGAATTTTGTGGTAGTGAAAAAGTCTTCACAAAACCTCCTATATATAGTGCACGGCTGGCCAAGGTATCAAGGTTGATTTATACTTTAATGACATCATTCAACCAATCAAAATATTGCATGAGAAGTAAAGAACAATCTTGGTTCTTCCTTGATATCGTCTTTGCCGAAAATATTATGTATCTTCCCTCAATTTGGTCTTCATTCAACTCGTATGTAATTGGGAAACCTAAATTGATATTTATTTATTTTATTTTATTTTCCATAATTCACACGAAGTAGATATTCTTTCAAACTCTCCCTTATTCTGTTTGCCGAAATCTTCTTTTATTTTCCTTTTAATTCTCATGGCAACAACAAATAAATGTGGGACTAGGATTCCTCCAAGACGTCATGATGCTTCTAGAAGGTCACATGCTTCAATATTTGGGCCAGGCTTTTTCATATGGACGTTTCAAAGCCCATCTTTGATGTGAGACACCATCTTGTGTCTTCTAGAACATTCTTGCACAATCTTGAGTAATCTTGAAGCCACAACATCTCCTAGCCTTCTCAGGTATCCTAGTATCATCAGGACTACTTTCCTAGTCCAGTTAAGACTCTTCATTTTCGAGATGTTCTGGAACCTTCCTGAGCTCTCCTTGTGTAGCAGGGACTCATAGTCATATTAGGTTTCATTTTCCTGGCAGGAATGGGTTTCCTTATCCAACCGAGATTCTGTTATTTCTCAAATCTGTCATCAATACTTTATTTGTTGCTATTGTCGCGAATGTGTGAAGTGTTAAAGAAGCAGAGCAGCTAGCAAGAGAGCCATATGTCCTGCCAAAAGCCGAGCTTAAAAAAGATAGACATCCAGTGCATGATTTTGCTGCTGGGAACATGAAAGACAGTCACCTAATGGGGTCAGTCAACAATGGAGCTAATCCTTCCACTGGTTGTTCATATAACGGGGGCTTAGAGGAACTTCTACGTGTTAAAGATATGTGGTCATCAACCCCTTTTGAACCTGTCGCATAGAGGAAGCCATTTAACAGGCCCAAGTTGACATCATTGGCGAGTGGAAGGCTCATACAGGGTTACTAGGAAATGTAGTTTAGGGTTACTAGGAAATGTAGTTTAATTTTCCATTTTATGTATGTACAAATTAAATATTACAAAAAAAACTCCAGAGAAATTTCAATACAGTGAAACCCTTCTTCCTCTCTTAGGGTTTCGAGTTCACAGCGGCGACGCCATCCTCCCGGATCCCGACCTGCGTAGCGACTCTTGCCGTCGAGTACCTTCCCCTCACCGTTTCTTCAAGGGTTGTGGTGTTGGCTGGCCGGATTTGGTTAAAGTCTGACGAATGTAACAGATCGAGGTCAAGGTTAGATCGAGACTTTGGTGTAGCAGATCAGCGTTGGGATCACGTGTCAGCGTTCCATCTCTGTTTGGGTTGGTGTGAATATCCGGTCGCTGGGTTTGGATCGGAGTTGATCATCAGTTGGTGATCGAGAGAGCTAGTGATTGGATCAGACCGCATTTCTTGGTTTCCGATCTCAATTTTGGTGGATCATGTCGTGGAAAGGGAGGCCGCCGGAGATGGTGGAGGTATCATCGACTGCAGTTTGGCAGCGGAGGTGTAAGGGTGCTCCTGTCAGCTTCGTTGCCTGGGTTTGGGCCTTAGGGTCTGGGCCTGGGCGATGTGGGTTCAGTCTCTGGGCTTGTTTGGTTGGTTCTGATTCTATTCAGAATTGGGTCAAGATGGAGGGTGTCTTGACACCCTCATCCATTACTTAGTGCTTTATGTTGGCCTAGCCCGAGAGTTTGACCTCCTTGGGTGCTGTTGGGCTTTATGGTCTTTAAAGTGCAAGTCGTAATTCAGATCATGGTTCTACAGAATTAGTAATTATCTCGAGTTGGACTGGAGAGAGCGGCTTATGGATGAGGAATCAACTCCTATTTGTTTGCTGGGAAGTAGCTTTCTATTTCGTACCACAATTGCGTGATTGGCGGATGGTTGGCTAGAAGATGATTTTGCCTCAGAAGACACGGAGTTGTTCTTTGTATATGAGTCCGCTTAAAAAGTGGGCTCCATTAATTTGAATTGTAATGAGTTTGCAGTACTTAGATGAGAGCTTGGTTGTTACCCCACCATTTTTTCTGTCTTTAAGGGTATGTAGACTCTGGCTTTTTAGCTGGTCATCTACTGTAATGAACCTTCTATTTCAAAAAATAAAAATTAAATATTACAAAAGTTAATGAAATAGATGATTCTTTCTATTTTCTTACCTTGGAGTATTTCGTTCCTGCTTGTTTTTTTCTTTATTCATTTCGTAACTAGCTTGATGTTGAATCTGCTTGATTTTAGTTTAGTTTTGTATTGACCGAGAACTACAGGACATTTGAGTGAATTTGGCTTGAGTTTGCTTATTTAAAGAATAAGGTTCACTTAATCTTTCTAGTCCTGCAGTGTGAGCATGTACTACATATTAGCAGAAAATATATACCAGAAAATAATTCGATATGACTCCACCATGCCTTTAAGCACTTTAACTCGTGCACTTTAATCGACTCCCTTCTGAAAACATAGAAAGTCGGGATAGACAGCTTCGTATGAGCTTCCTCCTTATTTCTGCTTGAGAACTTGAACTTTCTTTTCATTTCGAGCATTATTTTGCTTCTTCACATAAATTCTACTACTATGCACCTCTAATTCACTGTACCCAAAAAAAAAACAAGGAGTCTAATCAACTTCTGGGGTCTTGAATGCGATGTATTAAGGAATCTAGGATGAAGATTACAACTGGATTAGGGGTTAGGCTATATATTGATGATAAAACTGAAAAAATGATTTCGGAAGTAAAGAAATTCGAGAAAGTAGCTAACATTCTTCTGGTTGATTTATTAAGAAAGTCTTCTCCTAGCTAAGAATTTGATATCAAGTTTGAAATAGCTCATGATCCTCTATATTGAAGAAGGATATCAAAGAAGGAAGGACAAATAGTAGGATCTGATTGAGCAACCTTTAACAGTATTTTTGCTTATGCTGTTCATGTTTCTTGTTGACATAAAAAACACATGTATTCATATATAGTTTTCGTTCTTCTTCCCTCATCGCTTTGCATCAGCTGTTTCTAATCCTCACTAATCATACCAAGACAGAAGCATATATGGAGTATGTTCCAGCAGGCTCTCCTACATAGCTCTTCTTCCTCATCCATTCAGTCAAGAGGCAGAGAGTAAACAGAAGAGGAGGTTGTTTGTTGGGTATAGGAGGAGAAAGAAATAATAATAGTTGTAAGATACAAGATCTGATGGGAAGGGATGCAGTAACTTTTTTTTTTTTAGTTTGGACAAAGTTAGAATTTAAATCTAACAGAAAAGTGATTTCTCAAATCTAGATTAAATTCAAACTTACAAATAGAACTATTCAACAACATACCAGATTTCGATTATGCATCTATATCTATTTTGTTAGCGTATCACTAGGAACCATTCTCAATATGCCCAACTTCACTAACTGAAGACCTGCAACATTTCCTTCCATCTAGAAGTTATCAAGACCGAGAGATTGGTGCAAAATGTACTTCCCACATTGTAACCTACTCAATGAGGATATGCATCTCCCATTGTTGGGGGTAAATTATTCCTAGCCACATTTTTACGAACCAGGGCATGAGTCTCTGCCTCGTGCTGAAACTTCTGAACCAACTCTTGAAGCTCTGACTTTCTAGCTTCAACTTGCTTTTCGGAAATAGGCTTTTTCAACCCAAGGTAAAGGTTGCCGAGTCGAATAAGCACGAATCCAATAAAGAAGAGAATGGCTGAAAATACAGCGAAGGCATATGGTGCATTTTTTGCTCCAGGCATTCCATCAACATTGATTCCAAAAAGTCCAGTGATGATGGAAATTACAAGGCCACAGCCACCAAAAACACCAAGATTATGTGTCACTCTAAGGCTTCTGTCCTGCAACCATGCACGAACAGTGCTCTGCATCACATCTTGAACTGTAAATAAGCGGCCACTAACTTTTTCTTGCTCCTCAATCATTTCTCTTGTGCTCTTTCTTATTTTCTCCAACAAACTTCTTGTTGTATTTCCTCTCAAATGTTCAAGAAGCTCAAACAGAATCTCCTCTCTTGCATGAAGTGACCACTTTACTCTGATGACCTGTTTTGATAACTCTCTGATTTCTTGGTTGAGAATTATGCTAAAAAGATTTATCTCTTCATGGTTTCTCATGTTCATAAACTTCAATTCAAACTCATCTACGGCACCAAATATGGACTTGCGGAATAGCCTATCATCCCATCGAGCAAGGCGGCTAGTAAGATGTGCTATGACTTCATGCACTGTTCTAGGTACATTATAGCCTCCAGCGGAAAGAAGTTCCTCAACTTCTTTGATGCCCAACACATTTATACTTGATATAGGCCCTTTGATATGCAAAACAGTTACAAGGAAGTTTTGGGCTTGCCAGGAACGAAGTACAATGGGAATATCATTCTCGTCGACAAATGGAACACCAAATGAGTACCCCAAGAGCTCAAATAACAACCCCCCAGAAACTCTAACTGGGACCTCATACAAAAGGTGTTTCATCCTGTCACTAATCAGTAGATTTTCATCTGTTAAAGCTAAACTGACAGCAGGATGTAGCCAGTGGGCATTACGGAGCCAAGCATCAACTGAGGGGTGACCTGCAAGGACATGGCACCACCAAACAGGGCGAGCTGCTAAGTCTGCAACAGTGAAGTAGTCATCTTCATCATCAATGCCAAACTGTTGTGTATCAGCTTGCACAGTTTGGACGATTTCTGAAATTCTAGCCCACCCAATTGGCACCCAATGACTACACTCTCTTTCGCCATCATGAGCACCACTTAGGGACTTATTCCTATCACTAGATTTCAAACTGCTTGGTTTATTTCGTCCTCGAATATTAATGAACTCAAAAGCACAGATAAGGCCCTCTGTCCAAAGTTCACTTCCAGGCATGACATATTTACTCAAACAATTCGTATGACTATCTGACTTCTTCGTCATATTGCTCCCGGAACAAGGGCCGCCGGAACAATACTTGTTGCTGTCTTCCATCGCAGAATGAAGGTAGAGTGATTCGGAAACAAACTGCCATAAAATGAACCCCTTTCTCCACTGAGACAATGCTTAGAGTTGTATGCCTTAACGCCTAGGAAGCAGCAACTACCAAATTGGGATTTGCGGAGCACTCTGGTACTCTACTCTGATGACCTCTCTTATGTATAGACTAGAAGGAGAGACAATCCTAGTCCTCGTTGGAAACTAATTCATTTTTCTAATGATGCCAATTAATCTTACTCCTGAATCCTGATTGAAAACGAATTCATTCTCTAATTAAATTACTAATATCCGTAATTTGATAACTGAGCTGGGTCTCTTAGAGAAGCCGGCAAGTCTGTGACTTGTCCAATCTCAACGACATGTTGTCGTCATTTCCCGCCTGAAACCCAAGCTTCCATATGTGGATAGGATTGTTTCGCTGGCAAATTCGCTGGGTCTCCTTGGTCTTCCGCCGGGCCACAATCAAGATCAGAATCATGATCACCAATTTCAATTAGACAATGTTACGTACCTTGCAGCACAAGTAGATTAATCGAAGCCTAGCTATCATAAATTCAAATAGACTATATACTTAGGTACCCAGGTATAATTTCTCACCAAGCAGAGCCCAAGTTGAAACAGCCACAAGAATGAGCAGCAAAGGACTGAACACTGACACATAAAGAGGTCCTTTCCCTTGAATATTCCATGAAGTGAGGAAAAATGCTAGTGCAGAACACACAATCCCCTGAAATGAAAGAATAGTATCATTCGCGATTTGATACAAAATTTGAGTTACTCGTTAGAATAAGTACATACTGAATAGATCGAGGCTTGCAGTAAGCTTCATGGGGTTGGATACGGCTACTCACTCGTCAGAATGGAGAGATTCGTACTTAGCTCAATGCACAAGACCGGAGATCTCATTTGCAGTGAACTTGTTAGCTAAGCTATAGCTTTGCGCCAATGCAACACCATTGGATTGGTGTAAAAGATATCTTTCGGTACTTGAGATGTTCGATTGATATGGGCTTGTTCTATCCCTACAGAGAGATGATGGATTCTGACCCATCACACACCAGGAATGCCGCTAACACTGGCCTGCGTCCACTATCCCCATCCCAAAACGACATGTGTTTTGGAAGGTTTTGCTGATATTGGGTATCTCTCTGACCCATACAAAGGTCATTAATTCTCAAACTGGTTAAGTGTTCACCATGGGTAAAGACCGTGATATCTTGAAGGTCTACAGAACAGACCCTAATCGCTATATCTTTGAACCATGCAGAGATTATTGCTCTTCATGAAGTAGTTCGTGAATGTTTATGGATTGGATCCATAATTACGCATGTTTGAATAATTGCGGTTTGAAGTCCACCACTGATGAGCCTACGAGCATTTAGGATAATGCTGCTTATTTTGAACAAATGAAGCAAAGCCACATCAAAAACGACAACACCAAGGATAATCAGCAACAACAGACTCTCCTCAAGATCAAAGTGAACTAGGTTCGGTCTGAGGACAGTGTGGCAGACTTGCTCACTAAGTCATTGCCTAAATTCCACTTTCGAGAAACATGTTGGTAGCATCGTTTGCGGAAGTTATCCGAACTCCCATGACCGTAGTCATCAGGGGGAGATGTCTACATGTATGGTCTCGAAACGTGAATGGTGTGTTGTGCTCTTTTTCCCCTTCGACCGAGGTTATTTTTGTTCCACAGGGTTTTTATTTCTCTGCAAGGTTTTTAATAAGGCAACGAGAGGAGCACCACGTTTGGGCGACATAAGGGGGAGTGTTCAAGTAAATCCAAAATATGTGTCTGGCCCAAACTCTAGGTTACTTGACCTAGTTGTAATAGGGTTTTGAATTAGAGATATTCTCGGAGATATTCATAGATATCCAATTAATTGTACGATTATTTTTCCTTGTACAACTCTGATTCTATGTCTTGTAACCCTCTATATAAAGAGACCCCTATTATCAATTAAAACAAGATTCAATTCTTTCCCAATTTCAGTTTTTCTTAAACAGTAACAAATAATTATTTTTTATTTTTGCGATCAAAGAAATAAAAAACAAACACTTTTGCCTAGTCGACCGAGAGACCGAGTCCGAAGAGGATTTAAGTTGCATTATAAAAAGGGGGAGGGCTGGAACTGAAAGAATAGGAAGCATAACCAGTTTCTAGAAAATCAGGGTTTTTTTCTTATGATTTAAGTAAAAAATTTGACAGGTCAGAGCCGATGTTGATGGACCTGCCCTCGGATATCCTCGTCAAGATCCTTTCGAGATTGCCATGCGAATCAATCTGTCGCATTCGATGCGTGTCTAAGGCCTTGTTAAACATGGTTGATGACCCCTCTTTTGTTAAACTGCATATGGGCTACACCGACGAGGTACCTCTTCTCATGTCTTTTGCTGAACATTATGCTTCTGAGACCAATGCAGTTATAGCATCCTTGCAATCAGTCACATACGATGGCAGTGGCAGTGCCTTGACAGCAAGAGGTCAATATGCATTTCAAGTCTCCACAACATACCAGCGAGATCTTCCACCTTACTCCATAGATTTTGTTTTCCGCAACTTGTTTTGCTTTCGAAATAATTGTGATTCTGGAGTTTGTTTTTTGATCAATCCTCTGAGAGGACAAGTTCTAAGGCTTCCTAGGAATGATATTTCCAAAATTCCAGTCTCCCAGTACCAAGTAATCTATGACTGGTATGGTATGGGATTTGATAGTATAACTAACACCCTCAAGATTCTTGCTGTCGCCGAATTTGGCCAATTTGGTAAGCCTATCTGCCGGGCAGCCCAGGTTCTTGTATTGGGCACAGGCTCATGGCGAGATGTAACTCCTCCTCCTTGTCGATTGTCTGGTAACAGTAGTAAAAGTGCATCTGCAAATGGAGACATGCATTGGTTGATTTATGGTAATTTCAGTGAAAAAGAAATTTATGCAAGATGCCATATAATTTCTTTCGATTTTAAGAAAGAAAAGTTCTATTGGACTCCTCACCCCGCGGCACAAAGCTCAAACAATTTCTGGCATTTGTATTTGCTTACTTTCAGAGGATCTCTGGCCATCGTGGATACTTCTTCATCACAAGGTATGATTACGAAGATTGATATATGGGTATTGAAAGATTATGACAAAAAAGAGTGGACAAGAGATTACAGCATAGACATCAAAAATTTTGACTTGGTTAGGCAGTTTGGATTGTTCGTAAGGGTTACTTGTGGCCAATGGGAGCATGGCATATATTTCAAAAATTTTGACAAAATCCCTACGTTCTTTTTGGATCTAAGATGTTATTCCATGAATACCATAACATGTGGTAGTGGGGATGGTACCAAAATTTTGAGTTATACTGGGAGCTTGATATCCTTAAAAGATTATGAGAATTCTGTTGGAGCTGAAAACAGTACTGAAAGCCTAAAAAGTTATGGCAATTTGATCGAAGAAGAAGCACAAGGCTTTAGTTTATTTAAGAGGCATGTGCTGCGACGAGTTTCAGTTGTCTGAGTTTGTGTGCTACATTACTTTAGGGTAATCTTCACTAGAGATGTCTCTATGATCCTTCTATTTTGTTAATTGCTGGTTACTTGTATTTTGTTTATCAGATGTTGAATTTCTTGAAATAAATACCTCGGCCACCTTTCTTTCAGTGCTGTGTCAGTTAACTATTTTATGATATATGCTCCAAACTAACAACTGCATGCTTAATGTAAATGAACATAAGGGTGGTCGCTGACCTGAAAAATGAAGAACCAGATTAACTAACCCAAAGAGTATCTTGGTTTTTCTGTTCACATGCTGAGTTATTTTTATTTTTTTTTTATGTTCACCTTAGCTACTCATTAAGTATATGAGTGTCTTTTTTCTTTTCTTTGTATTTAATGTTGCGTGGGTAGTTAGTATTTGAAGAATGAAATTTCTTCTTCTTATTGGGTTTTGGACCGATTTTTTATTTAAAGAACATATTTTTTCTTTTTTCTTCTTCTGGTCCTTGGCGTTCAGAATGACAGAGATTCCAACTCTTCCTCATGAGTCATGCCTTTGTTCGATTGTGAGGCAAGTTCAGTTCTACTTGTTTTTATAATCTTTGCACTTTTACCTCTTCCAATTTATCCCATTGTAACCCATCCAACAATTTGAGGATCTTTTTTTGTTTTTGTTGCTTTTTTTTTTTCCCTTTTGGGATTTAATGTAGACCTGGGAATGATTTTGTTCAGGGAATATGTATATATCTAGATTCTTGACTCACCAACAGTGATAACCGTGCCATCATCTGGAATGGATTTGAGTGAGAAGCTTATTTATTGTAGTTTCCTTCGTTGAATTCCTGAATTATTCCCTTGATGAACATTACGACATGAATAGTCCATACTGTCATGATCGTTTGCCTAAATAATCTTGTGTCACTGCAATTGAGATGTCCACAAATACTAGTTTTGCATCAATCAATAAAAGGAACAGTTTGGGTCAGATTTATAAGGATTTCAACATCAGTTTTGCTCTGTGGTACTATCTCATAATAAATTTAATGTGTCAGTCTAAAATTTCTTATTTTAGTGTTGCTGAGTTAGTAGAACTAGGACTGGTACCACATGTCATCACACTCAGATCAAGGGTTTCAGGTATTGTTGCTGATGACACAAGTAGTGCCATCCATCATGCTTTTTTCAAGACTTCAATTCAGGCTTATGTGCTTGGCAAGTATATGTATTGATTGAATAAAATGGATGTGCCTAGCTTGTAGATCTATATAACTCGATTTAGCGTTGCATTAAGTATCTAACCTTGTCGTCACGTCTTTAATGCTTTTCTGATGCAAGCAATCTTTTGCTAGTGCGTGTGTACTCTCTAGGTTGTGGCACATGAGTGGTTCCTAGTTCTGTAGTTCCCAGAAAATGAAATCAAATTGTATGCAAACTTTAATGGCTTCAAGGGCTTCTAGATTAGTTGTTTGCATGATTTTGTATTTGGTTCAGTGTGTGGCGTTGTTGGGCTATGAAGGTACAAGGTACATACTAATGATTTCATGTTAGCTTCTTGTGGTTGTTTTGTAGTGGCTCAAGTTATGTCCTGTAGCTTTTTCTTATGTAGGACAAACAGTTTTGAACAACTTAGATTCTCTGTTGGTGCTTTAAATTTTATCTATAGAGCGTATGATACCCTTATCATTTCTAAAGCTGTGGAAGTTAACCCAGTGATATGGTTGCATCATAGATTCTTATTGATTTACGTATATTTAATCACTGTTTATGCTGCTTAGCTTCTTTTACCTAATCCTTTCAGCTTGTTGGAGGAGTGGATGGTCCAACAGACTATTATGATTGCAAAGCGGCCACACATTATTGTAAATTTTTATTTTTCTAGTATGGGAGGCTTGATTTCCTTAACATCTGTACTATAGTTTACTTGGATTTCTAGGCTTTTTAGAATCTTGGCTTGACATTGCTCATAATGAAGGTATAGTTTAATAAAGTCTGTATTCATGTTATTCTGATATTATCCTATGAAGAGTTTTTAATAAATTTTTAAATATGATACTAATTTCTTGATAGAAAACAGAAATTTAGTTTGTTATAGATGTGTAGGTATTTCTGTGCCAACACGTAAAGGACATAGAAATTTCGGTAAGTTGACAATTGTATATAACTTTGTTAGGTACTTATTTTTGTTTTTATTGTTATATTACCTTGAAGGTTGCTACACCTGGACGCCTCATGATCATGTATCCAACACCAAAGGATTTTCTCTTTGCACGTTTAATTATTTTGTAAGATCTCATTGATCTGATGATTTTCACTATTCTGTTGTAGATGCAATTTCAACTTAGATGGAATAGGTATGAACATATTCAATGTAGACAGCTAGAACCAGAGGAAGACTGTTAAAAGAAGAAAATAAAATACCAAAAGGGTGAATGAAGACTGACTGGAAAGAAAAATTTGAAGATCATATAAAGAAAAAGTAAAATTAATAAGAGACCCTGCATGCATTTGTACTATTACTGAATACTTAGATGCTTTATGTCATTACAACAGTCTGTTTTCATTTTCCTAGATTATATCTTGCATCTTCTTTCCCATCCATTAAGAATAGTCACATTGTCATTTACGGTTGCCCTAAATCAAGTTATCCTTGCTTCTTTAATGACCTCAGATATCCCATATCTCAGACTTGTCTGGAAATGCTAAGAAACCTTTTACTTATAATTGAGCAGGTTTTAGATGAGGCAGACAGACTGCTTGATGAGGACTTTGAAAAGACACTTGATGACATTCTGAAAGTTATCCCTCGTTAACGGAGAACATATTTGCTTTCTGCTACCATGACTAAAAAGGTATGGTTCAACGATTTCAATGCAACTACAGTTGTGGTTGTATTATTGATATTATTTTCCTTTTATACCATGGAATGCTGGACAATAAGTACCGTAAGTGACAGGGTGATTGGACATTTACCATCCTTTAAGAACTTATCTTTTGAATAGATTTTTGTTTTACAGATTCCTAGTCAAAATCTTTTGACTAGCTATTATATGAATTATAACTTTATAAGAGTTGCGGTTGTGAAATTGCAGGTCAAGAAGCTGCAAGGGCTTGTCTAAGGAACCCTCTGAAGGTATGATGAGAACTTGCACCATGTTCATTCTTCCCAAATTTCTCTCAAATTGTAACAACCTAATTTCTCAAGTTGTCTCAGATTTAAGTAGCATCTAAATATTCTACCGTTGAAACACTGAAGCCGCAGCATCGTTTTCTGCCGGCCCAGCACAAGGTTTCTTTCCCTTTTGTTATTCTTCTAGTTTTAGTATTTTTAATCCTTCATATAATGCCTGTACTCATTTAGATGTCAAGGGCTTGTGATTCCTCTGGCAATTATAGCTACTGAAGTTGACTGGTTTAACATCTGAAGTGTGTGTGCTTAGGGAGTAGAAAGGCATGAGTGACTATTATAATCAGACATGAATGGTGGTTGTAGGGTAGAAATTAATGGGCCACAAAGACAGAAATATCAAGCATTTATCGAGCATTTGAAATATATTGTGCACTGTAAATCAGATGTGTCAATAGTTGATCTGACATGCATTCTGAAGATGTAATTATAACTGTGGCTTGCAGTTTTACTTTGTGCACGGAGTTCCTGCTGTTTTTGTTGTTGTATAATGTCCAACTCCCTTGGATATAAACTCAAGTTTACAACTTTTGTGCCTACAGCACTGTTATCTTGTATATATATTCTGACCGCGAAGTGTCAATGTACAGCTAGGGTTCTTACTCATACATGTAATGCAAAGCACCTTTTGGCTTTGATGCTTCGAAATCTTGGGATAAGAGCCACCCTTGTTAGTGGTCATATGAGCCAGGTATGTTACTCTGAATTAACACTTGTGAGTCATTACTCATTTGAAGCATATTCAGTTGGTTGATATTGTGAAATTTATCTGACCTTGTTTGTGTCATCCTTCTGGCAGTAAAAAAGATTTGGTGCCTTAAATATGTTTAAAGCTAGACAGTGTAATGTACTTATCTGCACTGATGTGGCAAGTAGAGGATTAGATATTCCATCGATGGATATGGTTTATTAATTATGATATTCCCTCAAATTCTTTAGGTGGAATTTATCTGACCTTGTTTGTGTCATCCTTCTGGCAGTCAAAAAGATTTGGTGCCTTAAATATGTTTAAAGCTGGACAATGTAATGTACTTATCTGCACTGATGTGGCAAGTAGAGGATTAGGTGGATATGGTTTATTAATTATGATATTCCCTCATCTTCTTAAGGTGAGGCTTTCTATTGCTAATGTAGTGTAGGGCTGGTTGTTTGTCATTTGTGTCAGGTTCTTAAGATGTTTGCTATGTAGTTGAGGATGCTGTTTAAAACAAATACACAATGAACTTTGAAGCTGCATTTCGTAGAATTTTACTTAATGGGAAGACTGGATTCCCCTATTATACCACTCTAAAGTTATCCTAGTTTCTGTAGTTGTGGTACATTACTTAAAGCACCTCTTGTTGCATTCGAATACAATTATGAAACTTATCACCAGCATGTGACAGTAGTAGTATTGTCTTTGATACAGCTTTATTTTCCTTCCTTTCCCCAACGTATCATGCATTCTAATTAGATTATTGTTATTTCTTTCCCACTTCATTGAAATTTTATCTCCCTGGTATTCTGAACCTTTTCCATGTTATGATGAATTTAAAAATCATGCATCCTCAGAAAAATTTAGGTAGTTCAAAGGAAAAATGATAGAAGAGAAATTATTGTATCATTGAAATACTGTAGCCTGGTTTTCTAATTACAAGTGAGTCAGCAGGAATTATGTTCATCAAGTAGGAAGGACTGCTCATGCTGGACCCTCTGGGGTAGCAATCTTGCTTGTGAATACCCGAATTTCCTGCTCAAGAAGTGGAGGTCCTTCAATTTTCAGAACGAGTCACAGAGGCCAAAAGATTGGCCACCTCGGTAATGTTCTTCCCGAGTTTGTATCCATATGATTAGTCCTTTAGGCATGGGGCACATCTTTTTTCTCTCTTGATCAATCGACATGATCAGTTAGCCTTTTTATTGTTGGTTGACGTGATCTACATTTGGCTTTTCCAGAAATTAAAAGAAAGTGCAAGCAAGAAGAGGAAGGGGGGAGGAAATGAAGGCGAGGAGAGCACGATGTCGATATATTGAAAAATAATTTGGGTTAGAAGGATGTCAAATCCAAAAAGTTCACAAAAAGATGAGACTCTTCCAAATTTTGACAAAAGTGGATTTTTTTCTGTAGTATACGTATACTGTATACCATCACATTTGTGTATCTGAAAAAAAAAAAATTATTATGATCAAGAACATATATTTTTTCAATCGTGTTTTCTCAGTAGTTTGGTTTCACCTTATGGTCACTAGGGACTGATGCCTATTTTCCTCTTCCTAGGATTCGTTCTCATGGGAAAAATAAAATTGTTGATTAAAGTTGTATTGCATGACACTACCAAATCATTTTAACCTGAATACAGAGTTTCTGAAATTCCTGCAGCATGTAAGAGATACATGAGTACACATCAGAATGTAATTAATACTTCAAATTTTTTTATTTTTTTATTAGTATTTTTTTTTTTTTCACACAAATGCTTCAATTTTTTCTACTTTAGGTTCAAACAATTCTAAATTCTTAGGTGCACCTTGTTGGGGTCTTGGAGCCTCCAATAAAATAAAATAATAGGGCACATATTTGTTGATCAAATACTCGTCAGGAGTCTCCCACAAAATAAAAATATACTTTATATTTTGAATTATTTCGAACAAATACATTTTTACCAATGAATTTTCGTTGGCATGCACACATTTGCCGATGAATTTCATCGGCATAGGGTATAACACATAATATACAGATCCATGTAGTCAATTTAAAAATTCTTGTTTTGTTTTTGTCCATGAAAGGGAGTGGGTTACACAACGACTCACCCTGTCATTGCCTAGACTACCTTAAAAATGATCTAAGAAAATGTCACTATTTATAATAAGCTCCAAGTAACACGTAACTTGATAATACAAGGATTAAATCGACAAAATCAAATAAACTAGGACCACCTACACATAATTTATTAATAAAAATAGCTTGAATCCTCCTTCATCGATGCTACTCTAGAAGATTCGCTCACACTACCTATGTCAAATATAAGAGTTGTTTGTTGGATAGGTCATCTAGGATCCCAAATACAGAACCTCAGAACTCTAGAGAACTGAAGTCCATCAGTTTGGTCCACACTTGGGCCTAGATCCAAAAAAGACCTAGAGCTGCTTTGGAGACCAAAAACGCATCAAGTATCCCAAAGTTTTGAGACTTTGAGGCAAATCATTTCCAGGCACCCAAAGTGACCCAGATACCCAAAATGAGATACGCACCCCAACAAAATAGCATTTTAGCAATGGCCCGACATGTATCATGTATTCTTCTTCGTCTTCTGGACCTGCAGTCCGAGCATAATGATCACGAACGAGGACTCGTAGACAAATCATCCGATCCCTGGCACCATCGTGCTCTTTCTCGGCCAAGAGAATTGGGGCAGCAGCCATTGAGGCACTTCTAGAGGTCGACCCCAAGTTGGGCGTCGTTAGGGTCTTGGAGAGCGAGTCAAAAACAACTCCTTAGGTGAGCAAGCTTATGAAATAAATGAAAGATGGAACCGATATGACGATATTAGAAGCATTTATTTGATTAGTTTTTACAAAAAGAATTATTAATAAAAATATATCACCTAAATACATTATTGGGAGAAAGGGGAAGCGAAAACTACATAATAAAAAAAGGAAATTCCACCAACAGAAACCCTTAAAACGGCTAAACCCCACTCCACTCCACTCTCAATTCCCCCTAATTTTGCGTCATCAAAAAGTTCCCCCCAATTTTTTTGGCTTCGTCTTCAACATTGTGTTCGCTTCTTCTCGGTGCGCCGCCGTACCAACCGCCATTATACCGACGCCGGCGCGGACCCCAAACCCCCCCCCCCCCTCCCCCTCTTTTTCTTTGCCTTGATCGTCGCTTCTTCTCCCTTGTTCAACTTTTCAGTTGCCCCCCAAACGCTCTTGATCAAAATGGACAACATAGATTGTAATCTTGAGCTCTAGCGCCTGAAGAGAAGCAAGTGCCGCCAAGTAAGGAACTGATAGAATTTGTGGCTTTGATACCACTGTTGGTATTTGGTGCGGAAGCTTTTAGTAGTAGTGGGCTAAGACAATGTGTTTAGGAAAAGATGTTTAGGAGCTAGGTGAGCTAGGACTAGAAGCAGAGGAGATGTTTAAAGTTTAGAAACAGAGGAGATGGTTATAAAACAGAGGAGCTGTGGTGACGTTGGTTAATTCATTACTTTCGTACAAGGCTTAATTGATACATATATATAGAGACCAAGTCCACAGACTTGCATAATTAATCGACCTTCCCTATGTGGTTAGTTTCACCGACTTGACATATGTGGTTAATTACTAACCACTCACTAATAGACAATTCTAGAACACACTACACATGATTAACTAAAAAGATTATTCTAGACTAAGACATGCTCTAGACATATGATCTAGATAACTAGAGATAGGTCTGGAAAATTCCAATGTGCATTAGTTATTTTAACACTCCTTAATGAGCATTGGTGTTACTCCGAGCATGCCTCGAAGCATTTCAAATCTTGATCTTGTGAGCGCCTTCGTGAAGATATCTGCTAGTTGCAACTCTGTCTTGCAGTACTGCAGCTCAATTTCTTTGTTGGTTGATGCTTCTCTTAAGAAGTGATGCTTGATATCGATGTGCTTCGTTCTGTTGTGAAACACCGGATTCTTTGTCATTGCAATAGCTGACTTGTTGTCGCTGAAAATCTTTGTAGCATTTGCTTGGTGCTCTCCCATGTCTTCAAAAATTCTTCTCAACCATATTGCTTGACATGCTGAGCTTGCCGCTGCTACGTACTCTGCTTCAGCTGATGACATAGCCACTGTATCTTGCTTTCTTGAAGACCATGAGAATATACCAGACCCGATTGTGAATGCATAGCCTGAAGTGCTTTTCATGTCATCCTTTGATCCGGCCCAGTCACTGTCTGTATAGCCAAACAGTTCTGAATCATGGCCAACTGGCCTTGTTTTTGATGTAGGCCGATACCAGATACCATAGTTAATGGTGCCTTGAAGATATCTTAAGATTCTTTTTGCTGCACCATAATGTATTTGACTTGGACTATGCATGAATCTTGATAGAAGGCTTGTTGCGTACATAATATCGGGTCGAGTGGTAGTCAAATAAAGTAAGCTCCCAATGAGACTTCTATAGCATGACGCGTTTGCTTTCGGAGATCCATCCTCCTTTCGAAGTTTCTCATTGGTGATGAGTGGAGTAGCCACGGCCTTGCACCCATTCATCTTGAACTTTTTCAAAAGATTTTGTGTATACTTCTTTTGGCATATAAAAATCCCATTTTCTTCTTGGTTTATCTCAATACCAAGAAAATAGTGCATTAGGCCAAGATCACTCATCTCAAATGTCCTCATCATGTCTCGTTTGAATTCTTGAATTATTTCTTCATTATCACTCGTATAAATTAGATCATCCACATATAAAGAGACGATGAGGATAGAGTTACCTTGAGTTTTGGTGTAGAGTGTTGGCTCACTCTGACTCCTTCTGAATCCGGCATTGATAAAGTATTTGTCAATGCGACTGTTCCATGCTCGTGGTGCTTGCTTAAGCCCATATAGAGCTTTCTTCAATCTAAACACTTTATCTTCTCCTCCTTGCTTTATGAAACCTTGTGGTTGCTCCACATAGATTTCTTCTTCAAGTTCTCCATTCAGAAATGCTGACTTAACATCAAGTTGGTAAATTTTCCATTTCTTTTGAGCTGCAAGAGCTACAAGAGCCCTTATGGTGTCAAACCTTGCAACTGGTGCAAAGGTCTCATTGTAATCTATCCCTGGCTGTTGTGAGTAGCCCTTAGCTACTAGTCTTGCTTTATACTTTTGTATTGAGCCATCGGGATTGAACTTGGTCTTATAGACCCATTTGACACCAATTATTTCTTTATTTGATGGGCGCTCTACAAGCTCCCATGTTTTATTTTTTTCAATTGTTTTAATTTCTTCTTCCATAGCTTTTTTCCAATTTTCTTCTTTTACTGCAACTTCAAAACTCTCAGGTTCTAAAGACATGAAATTGCATGTTTCATATATATCCCTCAATGACTTTACTCTTCTAGGTGGTGACTCTGGATCAGAATCATTTTGGTTTGGTGGAAGAGTATTAGAGGGCGTACCTGGAGGTTCTGAAGTTTCTTCTTCATATGCTTCTTCTCTCAACTGGTTTGGAGGAGTCATTTGCTTCTTTCTTGTTGGGACAAAAATTTTCTTCTCAACTTCTTCTTTATCCCAATTCCAAGAAGCAGATTCATCAAACTTGACATCTCTGCTGATCATAAGCTTCTTGGTTTTTGGATTATATACTCGATAGCCTTTAGACTGCGAGCTGTAGCCGACAAATATGCCAACTTCTGATTTTTCTTCCAGCTTATGTCTTTTAACTGCTGGAATATGGACGTAACATATGCACCCAAAGACTTTGAGATGCTTCGCCGACGGCTTTCGATTGTTCCAAGCTTCAATTGGGGTCTTGTCTTGTAGAGCTTTCGTTGGGCATCTATTTAGCAGGTATACTGCTGTATATACTGCCTCTGCCCAAAAGGTCTTTGGCAGGCCTTTTTCATATAACATTGACCTTGCCATCTCCATCACAGTTCTATTTTTTCTTTCGGAGACTCCATTTTGTTCTGGAGTATAGCCCACTGTCAACTGGTGCTCTACTCCTTCATCTTCACAGAATTTATTGAATTGATTAGAGGTATATTATTTACCTCTATCACTTCTGAGAACTTTGATATATCGGCCACTTTGTTTTTCAACATGATTTTTGAACTTTTGAAAAATCTTGAATACTTCAGACTTCTCACGTAGAAAGTAGACCCATGTCATTCTTGTATAATCATCTATGAAAAGAATGAAGTACCTGCTTTGATCAAGAGATGGCGTCCTCATGGGTCCACAGACATCGGTATGCACTAGCTCCAAGTAATCTTTTGCTCTCCAAGCTTTTCCTGAAGGAAATGCTTGTCGATGTTGCTTGCCAAGCTGACAGCCTTTACAGACACCTTCAATCTCCTTTATGCTTGGCAAGTCTCTCATCATCTTTTTTTGAGAGAGAATTTTTAGTGCACGAAGATTAAAGTGGCCGAATCGTTTATGCCATAGCCATGAATCTTCTACTTCTGCTTTCATGGCCATATGTAGCCACTGGATAGGAAAATTTCTATTTTCCATCCTTATTTTAAAATTCAATCTTCTTTTTTTATCAAATATTTTGCAGGAGTCTCCAGAAAATAATAGAGCATAACCATTTTCCATCATTTGGCCAACACTGAGTAAATTATGCTCTAAAGTAGGAACTAATAAAACATCATCAATATATTTAGTTCCTAAATTAGTCTGGATGGAGATCGTACCTTTTCCTTTTGTGTGCACCAAGTCACCATTCCCCAATTTCACTTTTGACTTCCTTGATGTATCAAGGTTGGTGAAGATGGATTCATCGCCACACATGTGATTGCTACAGCCACTGTCGACAAACCACTTCTTGTTCTTCTCCTCAAATGCAGCTTGACAAGAATAGAACAGGTGCTCGTCCTCCACATTCTCTTCTGAAAAATTGGCTCGGGGTTTCTTCTTGAGTTGACAATTTTTCTCTATATGGCCGAATCTGTTGCAATTTCGGCATTTTGGTTTGCCCCGGAACCAACAGCCTAATTCTCTATGATTAATCTTTTTACAAATTCCACAAGGAGGATAATTTCTTTTCTCCCTTATATCTTTTTTATTTTCCCAAATTTTGGGTCTTTCTCCTCCTCTAGAAGATTCATTCAACTTTGCATCTTTTTTATATTTCTGAGATCGTAGATTGAGTTTAGACTGGAATGCACTCTCTACAGGAGTTTCATTCCGACTACTCAATCTTTTTTCATAAGCTTCTAAAGAGCCTATTAGTTCTGTCACCGAAAGAGTTGTTATGTCTTTAGAATTTTCGATGGCAGTAACTATTGGGTCATATTTTTCAGTGAGACTAATAAGTATTTTTTCGACTACTCTAGTCTCACTAATATTTTCACCATAGGCTCTTATTTGATTCACAATTTCCTTGAGTCTGGAATAATAATCTTTAACGATCTCAGAATCTTTCATTTTCAAGTTTTCTAGATCTCTCCTCATTGTTTGTAGTTTAACAGCACGTACCTTTGCCGTCCCTTGAAACTCCTCCTTCAACATGTCCCAAGCTTCCTTCGCCGTAGAAGCTCCCATGATTCTTGAGAAGTTTGCATCATCTACTGCTTGTTGAATAGCATAGAGAGCATTCGCATCTCTTTGTTTCTCCTTCTTTTCTTGCCGTAATTGCTCCACGATGGGATTTTCCGGCGTTGAGAACCCTTTGTCAACTATGTCCCATAGATCTTGGGACATAAAATAGGTTCTCATTTTGATGCTCCAGAAGTCGTAATTCTCCCCTGAGAAGATGGGAAGAGGAAGGGATGTTTGATTGGATGTAGAGGTCGACATGGTGGACTCAAGTGTTACGCCCTGAATTGATCGGAACTGCTCTGATACCACTGTTAGAATTTGTGGCTTTGATACCACTGTTGGTATTTGGTGCGGAAGCTTTTAGTAGTAGTGGGCTAAGACAATGTGTTTAGGAAAAGATGTTTAGGAGCTAGGTGAGCTAGGACTAGAAGCAGAGGAGATGTTTAAAGTTTAGAAACAGAGGAGATGGTTATAAAACAGAGGAGCTGTGGTGACGTTGGTTAATTCATTACTTTCGTACAAGGCTTAATTGATACATATATATAGAGACCAAGTCCACCGACTTGCATAATTAACCGACCTTCCCTATGTGGTTAGTTTCACCGACTTGACATATGTGGTTAATTACTAACCACTCACTAATAGACAATTCTAGAACACACTACACATGATTAACTAAAAAGATTATTCTAGACTAAGACATGCTATAGACATATGATCTAGATAACTAGAGATAGGTCTGGAAAATTCCAATGTGCATTAGTTATTTTAACAGGAACTACCCGGCTCGGAAAACAAGTCCCTTTGTTGAATTCCGGCACAGCCTTCCCAGCGCCGGCTACCGTGAATCCTTTCTTACTGCCGGACGTTCTTTTCAAGAACTGAGGGATATGCCTCTACACCCTAACGTGGTTAGAGTGATTGAGTGGGTCGACAACGACGTCCAAGACTGTCCTGGTTTTCATGTCGTTCTTGAAAGCTCTCATATGACTTTGAGAAGTTTACTACAAAAATGTGGATGAATTCCTGAAGAGAAAGCCCAGTTTATTATGCTCCAACTCTTGAAAGGAGTTGAGCACTGTCATGAGAATCAACTCTTGCATGGAGATATTAGACCCAGAAATGTAATAATTGATGAAGACAGTTTTCAGATCAAACTGACTGGGTTTGATATAGCTCATCCCCTATGATCACTTCCCGCCGATCCCTTGTATAATCTAAAATCTCTTTTGGGTTGTCTAAGCTACCAGAGTCCAGAGCTTCTATTGAATGACATCTGAAACAGTCCTGTAGTGGACATCTGGTCCTGCGCTTGTGTGTTTGGTAAATTCTTTAACCATTCTTGTCAATTTATATATATATATATATATATATATATATATATATATATATATATATATATATGGATCTGTATACAGATCCTATCCAGAGCGAGGCCTCGCTCTGAAATTAAAGTGCGAGGTTGGAGTTTAGGGTCACTTTTCGGTCGCATATCCACATCTCGACCGTTCTGTTTTTAGATACCGATATATAGATCATCTCTGCAAAATTTCAGCCAAATTGATGATCTTTAAGGTATCTAACTCGCTTAAACCAATAGATGAACTGAATCTGTCAAACCTGAACCGTACTAGCTTTAAGGCAGTTATCAATGCCTTAACGACAATCAATTTAGCTGAAATTTTGCAGAGATGATCTATATATGAGTACCTAAAAACTGAACGGTTGAGATGTGGATATGCGACCGAAAAGTGACCCTAAACTCCAACCTCGCACTTTAATTTCAGAGCGAGGCCTCGCTCTGGTTAGGATCTGTATATATATATATATATATATATATATATATATATATATATATATTTAAACGAGGGGAGGACTAAACACATCCTCCCTTGGAAATTGATTAAAGAAGCAAAAGAGTACAAGTGGGATGGAGGACAAAACCAAAGCCAATCCCAACAAAGTTACACAAAAGAACAAACTTAGCATGGAACATTCTAGAATGTTCCAGACTAGAAACTAAAAACAAGAACAAACCAAGCATGCTGGTATAGTATAGGTGACAATGAACAATAGCAAAACAAAAGGAAAAAACAAACTGAACAAAACCAAGTTGATCAAGAGAATCTATAGGATGGACGTGAGCAAAAGTCATGCTGGAATACCGGTAGCAGAAACGGAGGGACAGCCTCCCACCAAATGGAATCATCTTGTGAGGCTCCAAAATTAGCAAGTCTATCGGCCACCGAGTTCCCTTCTCTGAAGATATGTGAAAAATGAATGCTCATATGTTGAGACTTATGTAAGCAGTTCCTCCACTTCGTACGCAAACGCCAAGGGATCCTATTTGGATCTTTGAAATATGTGAGCAATGTCAAAGAGTCCACCTCCACCCACAGATTCAGCCACCCTTTGGAATTTGCGATACTTATTGCTTCAATCACGGTAAGCACTTCCGCATCCAGCGCACACGGGACTGTTGCCTTATAGGCGAAAGCACCCAGAAAAGAGGCCTCAGCATCACGAAAAATGCCTCCATAACCTGCATATATGTAGCTGATCATGAAACGAACCATCTGTACTTAGTATTTACCTTAACCCAATGTGCCGGAGGAGGGACCCAGACCACCTGAACTATTCTTGGAGCAGAAGGCCGCAATTGCGACAGCCCAAGAACGTTGAAAATAGGCACTGTCTGTATATTGGAAGATGGGCCAAAAACTAAGCTTGCAGACTCCTTTATTGAAAGAATTACTCTTTGTTTAAACTTGAAAGAGTCAAAAACTCCACCCACATGCTTCAGGCCGTTCCTTTCAGTCCATATACACCATAGAATATTGCAAACTGATATGTACCGTACCAAAGGACTTTGGAGGAAAAAGACAACGTGGTAATTAAGTGCTCAAGGAGAAGCTGACTGACCTCTATGTCCTGTGTGAGCTGAATGCAAAAAAGAGGCATAACCCAGCCCCAAATTGTGGCAGTAGCAGCACAGCTCCAGAAAAGATGCTCGGTTGATTCCACGGCGGCTGAGCACAAGTAGCAGCGCGTGCAAAGGGACCTGCCACGTCTCTGTAAATTCTCTTCTGTTGGAATCTTCCTTAGCATGACTTTCCAAGTTACCAAGCTCTTCCTAGGCTGAATTGCATGGTGCCATATTTTCTTACCCCAGGAGGACTCGGGCTGCTGCTTAGAGAGAAACTGATAGGCTGCCTTTGCTATAAGAGTCCCTGAGCTCTCCGGTGCCCAAACAGGCTTGTCACTACATTCTTTCGCAGGAAGTGGTACCCTCAAAATGGCCTCCACGATTTCAGGATGGGTCCTTTGGAAGCTCCAAGGAATTTTCCACTCCTTGTTGTCAATAAACCCACAAACCTTATCATTTAAGAATGGGTGAACGTGTTGATCATAATTCAAAGCCATCAAAAGCTCATCCCCCAACCATTTGTCTTTCCAAAAACGCACCAGGTTACCATCACCAATGATCCACTGCAAGTTATTACGGAGTGTAGGCCATAGCTTCTTAAGAACTAACCAAATTGACGACTTCTTATAAGACGTTACCCGTTGGAGCCCCTGCATAAGGAATCTGTCATGAATCAAATTGGTAGATGGTGACAATCTCTCCACAACCTCCCAACAACGCTTTAGTAACAAAGATCTGTTGAGTGTGAAAATAAATTCTTCAAACCCAGCCCGCCTTGTGATTTGGGTAAGCAGCATGTTTTCCACGCCACCAAAGTAGAACCATCTTTAAGAGGATCCCCATTCCAGAAGAAATTTCGTGTCCAACGTTGCACTTTCAATAGAAGCTCCCTCGGCCATTCATAAATTTGAAAACTATAAATCAACGTACTTTGAATAACAGAGGCAATTAATTGGAGCCTACCTGCCTGTGAGAGTTGTTTACCCTTCCATGTACTCAACTTGCACCTTATCTTGTCCGCAATGGGAAGAAAGTACTCACTTTTGGCTCTTCCAATAAAAATTGGAACTCCTAGGTAAGTAAACGGGGCACTCCCCAGATTAATCCCCAAGATGCTTTTAATACATATCTGTCGTCGCAACGCATACTTCCCCAGAAATAGGCTGGACTTCCTCTTGTTTACTGTTTGCCCCGAGTTTAAGGCATACTCTTCCATGAAGGCGACCAGATTCCGGAGGTGTCTTGGACGCCCTTGTAGAAAGACCATTACATCATCAGCAAACAACACATGAGAAGGAGGAATGACACCTAGAGGCGCGGATATACGCTTGATTTTGTTACGATTAACCAGAGAAGCAATGCCTCTACTTAGGACCTCCTCCGCTAGGCAGAAAAGTATTGGCGATAGAGGGTCGCCCTGACGGACTCCCCTAGAGCAATTGAAATAGCCGCATCCCTTACCATTCACATTTACATAAATAAAGGCTGAACTTAAAATGTTACGCACGTACCCGACAAAAGTAGAACTGAACCCAAAGGCACTGAGAACTCTCAATAAAAAGTCCCAATCGAGAGTATCAAAAGCTTTTCGGATGTCAAACTTAATTGCAACATTGCCGAATATGCATTTACTGTTAAGAAGATTCACACACTCTGAGGTTTGGGAGATTGGGTCCACAATAGTGCGACCACTGATGAACGCGCTTTGACTTGGGGAGATTATCCTTGAAGCAATACTTCCCAAACGATCTGCAAGAATTTTTGTGATTATCTTAAATACAAAATTGGCCAAGGCAATAGGCCTGTAGTCCGATATACTCTCTGCCTCCTCAAGCTTTGGAATGAGAATGGTAACGTTAGAATTGAAATGCGGCATGATTAACCCATTTTGAAAGAAACCCTGTACTGCTGAAACGACATCAAGCCCCACTACCGGCCAACAACAAGTGAATACTCTCACACTTTCATTCAATATGCAGAGGCATATTTATACAACCATATACAACCCTAATTCTAGACTAACAAGGAAAGTAATCAAATCACAATTACAATCCTGATTCTATACAATTCTATTCCTAATAATAATCCTAAAATATCTATGACTCATAACACTCCCCCTCAAGTTGGAGCATACAAATCTCGAATGCCCAACTTGTCAAGTGAGTCATGAAATGCTTTGACTGATACACCCTTAGTCAGAACATCCGCTAACTGCTCCTCAGTTGGTACAAATGGGAAGGCAATCAGGTTTGCATCCAACTTCTCTTTGATAAAGTGCCTGTCAACTTCCACATGCTTCGTACGATCATGTTGTACTGGGTTATGTGAAATTTCAATAGCCGCTTTGTTATCACAAAACAACTCCATAGCCCTTTTTGGCTTGAACCCCAAATCACGCAATAAATTACGTAACCATAACAACTCACATACTCCATGTGCCATACCTCTATACTCGGCTTCTGCACTAGACCTTGCCACCACCTTTTGTTTTTTACTCTTCCAAGTGACAAGGTTCCCTCCAACAAATGTAAAGTAACCTGAGGTCGATCTCCTATCAGTAATACAACCAGCCCAATCAGCATCAGTATAACCACTCACCTCTAGGCAATGATGCTTTGAGAACATAAGACCCTTCCCAGGAGCTTTCTTTAGATATCGCAGGATCCGCACGACTGCATCCATATGATCTTCACTAGGATTATGCATGAACTGACTCACCACACTCACTGCATATGCCAAATCAGGTCTAGTGTGACCCAAATAGATTAATTTGCCAACTAACCTTTGATATCTTGCCCTATCAGTCGGGACTTGATCAGGGTACTTTGCTAACTGGTGATTCTGTTCAATTGGTGTATCAGCTGACCTGCAATCTAATATGCCCGTTTCTGACAGCAAGTCTAGAACATATTTTCTTTGGCACAAGAAGATGCTGCTACTCCCCCTGGCTACCTCTATCCCAAGGAAATATCTCAAGTCACCAAGGTCTTTCATCTCAAACTCTGAAGCTAACTGCTGCTGCAACCTCCTAATTTCCTCTCGATCATCACATGTGATCACCATATCATCAACATAGATGATTAATGCTATTACTTTACCCTTCTGATGCTTAAGGAAGAGAGTATGATCCGAATTGCTTTGTTTGTAACCAAATCGCTTCATTGCCTGAGTAAAACGCCCAAACCATGCACGGGGGGATTGTTTCAAACCATAGAGTGACTTCTTCAACCTACACACAACATTCGTCTTATCAGCAGTCTCATACCCGGGAGGTAGGCTCATATACACTTCTTCAGCCAAATCTCCATGTAGAAAAGCATTTTTCACATCAAGTTGCTTGAGAGGCCAATCCATATTAGCCGCCAAAGAGAGAAGCACTCTGATAGTATTAATCTTGGCTACAGGTGCAAACGTCTCATCATAGTCTACACCATACGTCTGTGTAAACCCTTTTGCTACCAATCTCGCCTTATACCTACTAACTGAGCCATCTGAATCATGTTTAATTGTGTAGACCCATTTACATCCAACTGGCCTTTTCCCTTTAGGTAACACCATCAATTCCCAAGTGTTATTCCTTTGTAGAGCTTCCATCTCTTCTTCCATCGCTTTTGACCACTTTGGATCTCTTAGAGCATCCTGCACTTTGTTAGGAATAGATACAGAGGAAATCTGATGCACAAACGACTCATATGACTCGGACAACCTATGTGTAGATACATAATTGGAAATCGGGTACCTAGACTTAGCTTTGAGACTAGGTTCATATTTCTTTGGTGGCTTACCACGAGTAGAACGAGAAGGTAAAATAGACAAATTGGGTTCAGATATTACCTCACATTGACCTTCAGGACTTTGGAGAGTTTGACTTGAGGGAAGAGACGAGGAAGAGGGAGAAGTTTCTGGCAATCTTGCGCCTCCCTCCGTTTATGTTTCTTTTCTTTCTTTTTCGTCTGTTTCTTTTCCGTCTGTTTCTTTTCCTTCTATTTCTTCTTTGTCTTTTTCTTCTCTTTCTTTACCTTCAGTCACGTTTCTTTCTCTTTCTTCTCTTTCTTGTTTGTCCTTTTCTACTTTTCCTTCTCTTTCTTTTTCTTCAATTACGTTCCTTTCTCTTTCTTCTCTTTCTTTTTTGTCCTTTTCTACTTTTCCTTCTCTTTCTTTTTCTTCAATTACGTTCCTTTCTCCTTCTGATCTTTCTTTTTCTTCTTTGTCTTTTCCTCCTTTCTCTTCTTCTTCATCCGTTGCGTCACCTTCCTTGTTTTTTCTTTCTTTTGCTTCTTTTTCTTCAGTTGCGTCAACTTCTTTTTCTTCTGCCTCTTTTTCATCTTTGTCCCTTGTACTGCTGCCACTGCCACTTACTGTCTCTTCAAAATAACCATATGGCTCCCCTTGAAGAGAAGCGTGTGTGACAGAAAAATAGCAGGCGTCCTCGAAAAATGTGACATCCATTGTCACATAAAATTTTTTGGTAGGAGGATGAAAACACTTATACCCCTTTTGATGGGTCCCAAACCCAACAAAAACACACTTCAATGCACGAGGTTCTAATTTCGAGTGTTGGTTTTTAGGAATATGAACAAAGGCAATGCACTCAAAGACTCGAGCAGGAAGCTTATGAAAAGAAGGAAGAGATACATGGGATGAGAGGACCTCAAGTGGAATCTGATTTTGGAGAACACTAGACGACATCCTATTGATAAGATGAGAGGTAGTGAGAACTGCTTCTCCCCATAAGTACTTAGGCATATTTGCACTAAAGAGAATCGAACGAGCAACTTCAAGAAGGTGACGATTCTTACGCTCAGAAACACCATTTTGTTCTGGGGTTTGAGGACATGTGGTCTGATGTATGATACCCTGTGTACAAAGATACTCATGGAACTCATTGTGCATATATTCCCCCCCCCCCCATTGTCAGACCGAAAGAGTTTGATCTGACCATTGTACTGTGTATGAATCATATTTTGAAAAATTTTAAAAGCTGGAAACACAGCATCCTTGGACTTCAGCAAAGCAATCCAAGAAACACGAGTACAATCATCAATAAAAGACACAAAATAGCGCATACCAGAAGGAGTAGGATCCCGTGAGGGTCCCCATAAATCAGAATGAATCAATTCAAAAGGTACAAGACTTTTATTTGAAATACTCAAAGGGTAGCTAACTCGATGGCTTTTGGCCAAAACGCAAGTTTCAAACTTAAAAGATGACTCTGAAATTCCCAAAAACAAAGAGGGCATAGACTTTCTCATATGACTAAAGGAAGGATGACCAAGACGACGATGCCACAACCAAACTTCATTCAATCGCTGCTCAGAACTCGAAATCAAAGCTACTGGGGCCTTCTTCCCTGGTGTTATCCCCGCATACATCTGATCCAGATGAAATAACCTCCCCCTCAAATCTCCTCGGCCAATTATCTCCCTTGTCTGAAGATCCTGAAAAACCACATACATGGGGAAAAAGGTCACAGAGCACTGAGATTCAATATTTAATTGAGGAACAGAGATTAAGTGATGTGACAAATCAGGAACATATAGCACATTCCTAAGCTCTAAGTTTGGTGTGACTCTAACAGTTCCTATTCCTAATACGGGAAAGGCTTCACCATTAGCATTAGTTACTTTGGACACTGGTGGGATTGAGAGAGAGGTAAAGAATGATTTATTGTAAGTCATATGATCAGATGCACCAGAATCAATAATCCAAGTATCTTCCCCAACATAGTCAGAGACAAATAAAGCCTTACTAAACTTACCTCTTCCAACAAAAGAGACTGAAGCATTACCAGGCTTCTGATCCTTTTCCTCCATACCTTGGTAGTCCGGGTTCTGAATTAAATTTGCAGCAGTGGTACGGCCCTGTTGGTTAGGTCCCGATTTATTCCAAGTATTTTGTTGATTCAGATACCCATTCAATCGGTGACACTTAGTCCTCCAATGCCCATAATTCTTGCAGAAAGTACAGTACGGTCGTGTTCCTCCTTGAGAACTTGGTTGGGATCGAAGTTGTTGAGGCAGTGGTACATATTTTGACGGTGAAGGCTTAGTTTGGACAGTGAGACTTGATAACTCCGAATGGATTGCTTTGGTGCTATCAAGTTGAGTCTCATCTTTGCGTATATATGCAAAGGCATCCTCAAGGGTAGGTGGAGTTCCACGTCTGAGCAACTCACCCTTTGCACTAGCATGCTTGTCGTCGAGACCATGAAGGAAGATATGCAGCCTCATTAGATCCTTTTCTTCATTGTGTAGCTTGATGTCATCAGCATTCTTCATCTTGTTGGGACGCCTTTGATCAATTTCTAGCCGTAGACCTTTAAGGGCAGCATAGTATACTGCCACAGGCCGCCCATCCTGCCTCATCATGAACGCCTTGGTATGAAGCTCATGTATTTGAGCAAAATCTGAGTCATTCAAATACAATTGCTTCAGAGTACTCCAAATTTCTGCTGCAGTCTCACACTTTCATTCAATATGCAGAGACATATTTATACAACCATATACAACCCTAATTCTAGACTAACAAGGAAAGTAATCAAATCACAATTACAATCCTGATTCTATACAATTAGTATAATTCTATTCCTAATAATAATCCTAAAATATCTATGACTCACAACAGAAACTACCCGTATAGCCATCAGGTCCCGGGGCACTGAAACCATCCATACATCTGACTGTGGCAAATATTTCATCACAGGTAGGAATTTTGAGTAAAGCTGCGTTGTCAGCATCAGTGACTAAATGAGGAATAGTGCGTTCAACAAGCCCCGTGTTCACAACATTAGGGTCCCTTGTGAAAGTCTTTTCAAAGTGTTGCACCACATGAGCTTCGATTGCCGCCATATCCGTGAGTACATCTTGGTCAACCTTGAGCGAGGTGATGGACTTGTTAAGGCGCCTGAGCTTGACCATATTATGTAGAAATGAAGTGTTTCTGTCTCCATCTTTTAACCACCTAATTCGTGATTGATCTTGAAGAAAAGCTGCTTGGAAAGAGAGGTCAGAGACAAACCTTGAATGGGCCTCATCCTCCCTTAAGAATCTTTCATCTGAAGGACCAAGCCTTGAAATTTCCTCCTGTATCGCATCCAGATTCGCTTTCGAAATTCTAACCCTTACGTGAACATCACCAATGGAGTTTTTGCTCCAAGACCTAAGCATAGACTTCAGGGCTTTGAGTTTGGAAGCAAGGAAACCAAAGAACTGTAATGTCGCCCAAAACTCTCTGACCAGATCAAGGAAATTGGGCACCTGTAGCCAGAAACTTTGGAAACGAAAGGGAGCTCTAAGTACTCTGCCAAGCTTCAAGCAGGTCAACAAAATTGGACAATGATCCGAGGTTGCTCTAGTAAGGGTGCAACACTCCATAACTGCCCATGAATTAAACCAACTCAAGTTTCCAAGAGCTCTATCCAACCGCACATCGGTACGCCGATTAGTCCATGTATAAGCCAGGCCTTTAGTGGGAATGTCAATCAAGTCACAAGCAGAGCACATTTGTTGAAAGTCACGACAAGAACTTGCACTTGGTGGGTTTCCACCCCGTTTTTCATGAGCGCCCAACACACAATTAAAGTCACCAAAGACTACCCAAGGCCCATGAACAAGACTTGCACTGATATCTACAAGCTCAGACCAGAGCTGCTTTCTTCCAGCCAGATTGGTTTTAGCATAGACGCAAGTGTATAAGCTGCAGACTCCGTCAAGGTTACAGGACACAGTAATTTGCTGAGAGGACACTGAAAGGACCTGAACCTTGAGGGCTTCATGACAGAAAAAACAGAGGTTGGGGTCCAGTTCCCCCCTGTCATTGGTAGTTACAAGGCGAAGACCCAGTGATCTCCATAAAGCAATTGGAATAGAATCTACTAAAATAAAAGGCTCGGAAATACAAAAAAATAAAGGTTTGTGTGCACGTACCATATTTATTAAAGCCCGTTGCGTGTCACAATTTGCAACACCACGAGCATTCCAAAATAAAACTTTCATTAGAAAGCCTTGTGCTTAGCACCCTTCTGCACGAGTCCCCGCTTGATACTGTGATCAGAAATACCCTGCTTTTTCTTTACTTTAGCTTTTACAGCAGACTTTTGAAGCTTCATGGACTTTTTAGATATGACTGGAGTAAATTCACCCTCCTCATGCTCCTCCAGTAACATATCCTTCGAAGCCCCAGTCTGTTCCACAGAGGTGGAGGCCAGGCTATCTGCGGGTGCTTGTGGTGAGTGCACCTTTGAGAAACCAGGGGGAACTGAAGCCATGGAAGAAGATGTATCCTGACTAGTTGGAGCCAAAACTGGGCCCGCCTGCACCTCTCCCAGTGTAATCATAGAGTCTCCTAAGACAATGGGAGCAATCACCGAAGCATCCGCTGCCCGAATAAAGGGAGCAGATTCCAAAGCCTCCTGTACCTCCAATTCTTTCCCCAACTGATTCTCCGTCACGTTGTTGTGATTCGGCACCAGTACAGAGGCCCGAATAAAGGAGCTGCTTTTTATATATAATTAGTTGATCCATGCACTTGAAATATATTGATACCTACTTTTGAAAATGAGTCTCCTAACCTTGTGAGCAATTGATCAAATGGAAAAAAAAAATGACTTTCTCAAATGGACAATTCTTAGGTTCACCCCTAGGGTGAACGAGCATATTAACCTCCATTGTCGATTAACATACTTTTACTTAATAAATTTATAATCCAACGGTCCATCTTAAATTAGGCTTTAAAGATTATCTTTGTAAAAAAATCAACCGAATCACAAATCATTTAGTTATCGAATTGAATCAAACAAATGGATGGTTCTAACAACATTTACTACTATTATAATGAACCGTTCATGTATTTCATAAAAATGAATAACTAAAATGTCTTCAATTTAATTGATTTTTTACAGAGCTAATCTTTGTATTACGTTATACAACATGAATGGTTGGATTAGAAAATTATAAAATTATAAAGTTATTATACGATGTCATGGTTTTTCTACAGGGAGGTTCAAGGCATTTAAAAAATTTAATGTCCTTCTTGGAGGAGTATGCCATGAATTCGGGCCAAGTTGTGAACAAGGCAAAGTCCAATGTCTATCTGGGTAAATTTGCGATTCCAAGACAACGTCGTATCAAAAGAATTCTGGGGGTGAATATTGGCAGTCTCCCATTTACCTACCTGGGAGTACCAATTTTTATTGGCAGGGCCAAATCTGAATATTTCCTCCCCATTGCTGACAAGATCAGATGTAAGTTGAGCTCTTGGAAAGGTAAGCAGCTTTCACAGGCAGGTAGGCTGCAGCTGATTTCTTCGGTTATTCAAAGTCACCTCATTTACAGCTTCCAAATTTATGAGTGGCCACGTGCGCTACTGTTGAAGGTGCAACGTTGGACTTGTAATTTTTTCTGGAATGGAGATCCTTTGAAGGATGGCTATGCTTTGGTGGCCTGGAAAACTTGCTGTAGACTAAAGGAAGAAGGTGGATTGGGATTGAAAAACTTATTTACGCTTAACAAATCCTTGCTTCTGAAGAGGTGTTGGGAGGTAGTTGAGAGAGGGTCACCTTCTGCTCTGTTATTGCATGACAGATTCCTCACGGATGGGCTTCATTGCATCACTTCCTACAAAAAGTCGTCCATTTGGCTCGGTCTCAAGAAACTATGGCCCTCACTAATTGCAAACCTGCAATGGGTAGTTGGGGATGGTAAAGTGGTGCGGTTTTGGAAGGATAATTGGCTGGGTCATGTGCTTTTCGAGTCTACCAATTGTGACCCTTTGTTTCACCCTTTTCTTAATGACAAAGTGTGTGCTTTTATTGAAAATAGAGAGTGGAAAATTCCATGAGTTTTCAGAGGTCTTTCCCTGAGGTGGCTAACGACATTTCGGTTTTGCCAATCCCATCTGAAGAGTGCAGTGATAGACCGGTATGGGCTACTGAAAGTTCAGGTACTCTCACCACCAAGGCAGCTTATGGTTTTCTATCTATGCAGCAGCCTAGGCCAGCTTGGGCTAAAAAAATTTGGCACCCTGCTATTCAGCCCCGTAAGAGTTTGGTAGCCTGGAAAATTATGCTGGGAAAAATTCCAACTGATGTGCAAATGCAGCGACGAGGCAGGGCCCTTTGCTCTCGGTGCCACTTATGCACGGCGGCGACAGAATCCCTGCATCACCTTTTTGTGAACTGTTCAGCAGCTGCTGGAATATGGGATTGGATCTTCCCACTATTCAGGCTTCACTTCAATCCAGCCTATGAGACCAGTGAGTTTTTTCATGAGGATTTCATTTCTACCTTCTCTGTCTCCACTAAGCTGCTATGGTTCTTATCAGTTTGCAATATTTTTTGGTGTGTCTGGACTGAGAGAAATAGTCTCAAGCATGATGGGGGGGTTTTTGAGCCCTACAGGTTTAAACAGAAGGTGATTCTTTCAATTGGTGAATCTGCTAGATTAATCTTTAGCTCATCCTCTGTTCCACAATCTGTTCCAATTTTTGGGCTTTTAGGTTTGTCTCAACTGCGGCCTACGGCTCCAAAAATTATCCAGGTAATGTGGTCCCCACCTCCTCCTCTTTGGGTTAAAGTAAATACAGATGGATCATACCGTGATCAGCTTCAAGCAGGGTGTGGAGGTGTTTTTAGGGGTAGTGAGGCCTCCTTTTTAGGTGCTTTTACTAAAAAGGTAATTGTCCCTTGTGCTCTTGACGCAGAGTTGATTGCTGTAATTGAGGCGATTCGCCTGGCCTGTTTACAAGGGTGGTTGAATTTGTGGGTAGAGGTGGACTCTTTGATACTGCTCAGTTTTATTAATGATCCTCTTAAGGTACCTTGGCGTCTGCGCACACAATGGAGGAACTGTTTGCATTTGTCTAGACAGTTGAATATTCATTTTTCACACATATATAGGGAGGGGAATTCAGTGGCTGATAAGCTTGCTAATTATGGTGCCTCGCATGGAGATTTTGTCTGGTGGGAGGTGGTGCCTCAGTTCCTGCATTCGGCTCTGGGTGGTGATTTCTCTGGTCGCCCATCATATAGATTTGCTTAATCTAGACGACTTATGGTTTTCATTCATGAGTTCTCATCTTGTATTCTTTGTTCTGTTATTGTTCTTTTTGGTTCTAGGGAATGGTTTTGGTCTAGTCCCCCATTCCCTATCTTTGTTTTCTTTTTATTGTAATAAACGGAACCGGGCGTGGGGCTGAGCCTCCCAGCTTGGCTGGGTTCCAAACCCTTTAAAAAAAAAAATAAAAAAAAAATAGAGGGTGAATATGCTCATTCACCCAATGGGTGAACCTAAGAATTGTTCTTCCCAAATCGTTTGGTTAAAATGGCTTTAAAGAAAGACAGTCTCAAACTAGTAAGGAGAATTAATGAACCTTTTATCCATATAGATCGATGTAAGTTATTATTAATTCACTACTAGAATTTTGTTCATAGACATCAGTCCAGAACCGATGTTAAACTAATTTTCGACCGATGTCTTAGTGGGTGTAGAGAAAGATATAGACATCAGTATAAGCGCATTTTTAACCGATGTCCCAAACAACAACCAACATCGATTCTAAAAAACAAATCGATGTATAATCGTTATAAACATCATATTTTTGTATGTTAGGTATGTCTAATTCTTCATATTTTCACATTTTATGCTTAATAAAGTATATGTCGAACAATACCTACGTGAACATTTGCATCGATTTCTATTCTAGAAGCGATGTCCAGTACACTTGTAGACATCAGTTGCCATGAGTATTGTTTGTTCGTGGCCATTTTTACATGTAGCTTGGCACATTATTTTCTGAGGAACGATGTCTGTATCTTTAGGCGTCATCGGTTTTTTTTTAAGGACTGATGTTTCATTTAACACAGCACATCGTTTTCATTTAAGCAAAACGATGTTCAATGGTTTTATGTACATCGCTTGCTTTTTCTAGAACCGATGTGTTGTTTCATTGTAGACATCGCTTTTGTTTTGTAAAATCGATGTGCACTGGTTTTGAGTACATCGGTTCTGCGGACACAACTCGATACATTAACAATTAAGACATCGATTTTCATTTTGATACTGACTTCTAATCTCTCAAGTGACTTCGTTTTCCTTGGCATTACTGTTTTGTTATGCTTTTATATACTTCACTTCATTTTGACAAGCGTGATGAGCTAAGTTTGCATCTAGCTGCTGCTAGGAAAAGAAATGCATTTCATAATCATCCAAAAATTGGGGCTTTCCATTAATTTTCTTTCCAAATTCATGATTGAACATATGTCACAAAAGAAAACCCCAAAACCTACAAAGGATAGCCTAGAAACATATGAGCAACAATCTACAAAATTTCAACACCAAACTTTGCTTCAAAGCAAAAACTAGCCTTGCTCAAAATTCATCTTGGTAGTCAAGTGCAAGAGAAATATGTATTAAGCTAAAGGTTCACATGAAGTGAAGTTAACAGCGGTAACCAGATCAATGTGACTAGATCACCTTATCAGGCTTGCCAAAATCACTGAAAATTTCCACTCCAATTAAGATGCATGATGCCTCACCCCTCCTTGTCCACCCCTCGCTACAAGGATTTCATCACCTGGCTGGGCTAGATCACGCAACAGCGTCCCTCGTTTCCGCTTCACAACAGTACCTAACACGAGCACAAATTCATATATAAGCCAAATGCACATTAATCACATTCACCATCCTATCAACATAGTTCCACTAATTACTAATGACACTACAGAACATATCAACTAAGAATAAAACCAAAATTCTTCAATAAACAAAGTTTCCGAATTCTATTCTTCCACAAACCTACAGGCACAGGAATGCGCAGAGTTGGGGCAGCAACTCCATCTCTCAATTGGGAGGTCAAACCCCCCATAGCAGCCACATTTCCGCCGCGCTTCGCATTGTACCTCCCTTTCTTGTGAAACTCCAGCAATGTATCTTCCTCCTCATCAGCATATATCACCACATCACCTCCATGGCCACCTGTGGGAAGAATGAGGGACCCACCTGTGGTCAGATTACCCTAATAATCTTTACACGTTATGACACAATGCAGATGTATTTGCAAACATATGCGTCCACATACACATGGAAACTATAACATTCAACTGAGTAAAAATACCTTGTGCACACCACGAAATCCCCAACCCCTCTTGGGATCCACACCTTGGGCTTGCATATTCGTATCTTTGAAGCGACCAAGAAAATTCTCAAAATCTTCTTCAGCACCAATTTTCTTTGCGTCATTAGTGCCACTGTCAGTTGAGCCGCTCAAGTGCCCACCGCTGTAATACTACAGCTCATGTTAACCATACACACCAAACGATCTATCTAAAACAATTAGTCTCCACACACACACACAACACACAAACACAGATGCTGAAATCAACTTTCGGATTATGGGTAACATAAGCAAGCCTCAATACCACAAAATGCATAATTATCTGAAACTTCTGCACGACTTTTCTAACAGGTATAGCCCCGAATACCATCAACTTTTCTCCAAAAAAGATACATTTGTTGAACCAGAAACCATACCTGACATCTTAGTCGAGTACTGCAGAGGAAGAGTAGTTGAATATTTTGACCCAAAAATTTCAGTCACAGAAGGCAAATCCACAGCAATGTCTAGAATATGCATGTCACCATGTACTGTCAGAAATGTAAGCAACTGAGTTGGGATTCACATTTAGACATAGTTCCATCTTCATTACACAGAATAGAAGTGAAGTGAAGATGGAACTATGGTCAATTCGATCATGGTCATTATGTTGCAAACAAATATGCTAGGACGTGCTTAATCACAATTAGTGTTTCATAGAAAACATACCACAACAGTGCGGACAACACCACCACTAGCTCCATCCCGTGCAATGGCTAGGGAAAACTGCCTTCACAACCAACTTCTGCAATAAGGCACAAAAGAGCTGTTAACAAAATGCAGAAGGACCATAAAGAAATCAATCCTTTTTTTCCATTAGCTTAATTAACTACTGAACATTAGCTATCACAGCAGAAGCTTGAAAGATATCATCACTACCTAAATGTAGTGTATCAGATCCATAAAAATGAAAAAGTTTAGAATCTCCTTTAATTTTTTTCTATGTAAAGCATTCCAGTCATTTAGGGGATTAAAATAAAACCAAGTCAAGTCCCATGAAACTCAAGTACTTTTCATGACCAATTTGTTTCGAGCTAATTACTGAACAAATAAACTTCAAACATCAAGAGACTCATACCTCCGCTTCATCCTTGGTCATTCCTTCTCTCCATGCTTGATCAAAGAATCCATACAAGTAACTGGAGCCAAAACCTATAACACAGAAAAATATGTCAAGTCAAACCACAGGCAAAAGTATCGCATTAATTGAACCTCCCTCATAAAGTGAAAATCATATCCAGTTAGAACCAAAGCATGCTATTGAAATCAGTTCTCACGATATAAAGAGAACAAGGCTATGACATCCTGATCTGAGCCTTCAATGCAGTAGATACAAGCTAATATCATTAACCACAAGATGAATTCCTGGCATGTAATCCAGACGTATACTAGCCAAATCCAAGATTATGATAATCCATAAAGTTCACAAGTATTCTAACTTGAGACCATAACTCACTAAGCATCTAATTCCAACCAATTAACAATATGCTGTACTGTTTTGCACAAGTACTAGATTTTACACACCCAAAGCAAACAAAGACAAATTCACTCACACAATGTCTACTCCCTATATTGAAACGGAAATTGTAGAACTAGGTCATAAAAAAGCTTTAGCGTGCATACCTCCAATGGCAAATGGCGCCTTTATGACTGTGCCGCCAAGCAGAACTCCATAAATCTTTCCCCCTTCATACTTATCCCAGCCTCCAACAATCAACCCAGTTTGCAACATATTCTGCCAAGCCCAAAAAACAACAGTTTAAACCCCAAACAACTAATTGAGGTTGAGTTTGGGAGGAGATCCAGTTTGGGGTGAGTTTGAGCATCCAGAACTTAAGTATTTACACTAAAATTACTTCTGTGAATTTGTAGATCTGCATCTTTTACTAATTATGAGTAACATGACTAACATCAATATTCTGTATACTTTAATGAAGAGTAAAGAAATTAAAAAGAAGGACGAAATTGAGACCAGAAACCTATTATCACAAAAAGATTTCAGAACCCATTACCCAATTGTAACTTGTAAGTACCCAAAAAAAAAAAAAGGTTTTTCTGGATTTAATCTTTGTTACTTTAACAAAGGTTCGATAAGAAACTGTAACTAGTTATGAGCAGAGTTCACTTACCAGTCACAGCATACATAGAGAACGAACTTGGCAAGAAACCTGGCAATAGAAAGAATCATTATTTCATTGAACAACTACCTCAAGACAAGCAAGTGAAACAACACTCGGAAAAAACAAAAACAAAAAGCTGGGCAAGAAGAAAAAGAGCCACGTACTTGTACTTGCAAAGAAACAACCGCTGGTTAAGCATAGCATGGCAAGTATACGAGGCAAGACATTTTCCATACTTTCTTGACAGAGCATAAACCAGAATGGTTTCAGTAATAACAGAGATGAGACCAAGAAAGACCCTAACAACATAAAATACCCTCACCTGTAATCAACAACAATTTGGCTCAGAACAATTGCATAACAATCAATACGATAAAACAAAATCTCAACAAACATGAGAAGAAAACAGTTCAAAAGGCAGGGACAAAGTTCTTACTTTTTCCTCTCCGTACAACAAGGAAGCCGGTCGACCCACCAACTCATGGAAAAGAATGTATAAATTGAGTGCAAACTGAGAACTGCACGAGGCATATTGCAATAAGAACCAACATTAGATAGTCATAAAACACAAAACAAACTGGTCATCAGAACAAACTCAGCACAAACTTGTTGGACCCAACAAGATTTTCGATCAAATACTAGGAACCCATTACTACCCAGAGTGGCAAAACCAAATCCTTTCAATCTAAACTACTTGGACTCTTAGTAAAGCAAAGAACATATACCCTAAGTTCTGAACTTTTGGAGCAATTAACTCCAAACTCTTTTCCTCGTCAACTCCAGACCACCCAATCTCTAAAGCATAACAAAATCAACAGTTCAAACTCAAGGTGACCATACAAATCATAGAATAAAGCAATTAAAACCAAAATTGCATAGCTCAAAATTTCAATTGGTAAAAAGATTGGAAGCAAGCAAGAGAGCACATACCCAAGCTGGACTTGACTTTCTCCAAAAATTCACAGTTCTTCAACCCACCCACAAACTCGAGCTTCTTAAACTCTAAACAAAAACAATCATACTTCAACAATAGCCCACAAATCCATACAATAATTTCGCCCAAATGAAAACAATAGCCCATAAAAACAATCATACCTATAAAGATTACTTCGTCTCCGACCGGCGACTTGCAGCACTGTCCAAGAATGGAGTCGTAATCGAAACCTTCCAGAGGTAAACCCTGCAGTGACCTCCCAGTCGTTCTCTGAAGCCACTCACACCGAATCGCTGCTGTGATATTGCAGTCGCCGAGCTTCGATTCGAGAGACTAAGAAGGAACGCCGCCATTTATAACGGCTTGGATGATGTCCTCGTCCTCCTCGAAGCACAATGAGGGGTCGGTGTGGACGAATTTGGGTCTGGCTGGGGGAGGGCAGCAGCGGCAATTGATGAGCACCTCGTCGTCGTAGTGGGAGGCGCGTGAGATGAAGGACTAGACGAAGCCGATGAGGTAGATGAAGGAGGCGATGAGGGTAACAATGGCGGCGACTGAGGAGGAGGAGCTCGAGTTTGGGAGGAGCTCGAGTATGGTTCAGAAAGGAGGTCGAGAGTCAAGATAGAGCTCGAGTTAGGGTTTCTGTTTCAGTTTTGGGGCTGGGCGCTTTTTTTTCTAAGTGTGAGAATTTTAAGTTTTAGAACCCGCTTCCTTCAATTCATTTAAACACTTAGCGCTTTTTGCAAAAATAGGTTCCCGTAAATTTTCGAACAAAACTTTTAACACCGGTCATTTTAAGAACTGATGTTAATGACATACATTTAAATCGGTATTTTCGTAAAACGATGTTAGATTACTTTTTTACATCGTGTGCAAGTATGACCGATTTAAAACATGCGATGTCTATGAACAGATTTCTAGTAGTGATTATTATAATGTTGCCTTGTTTCTTAGTTATACTTTTTCTGTGATTCATGTATAGGTATGGTGTTTTGAATATAATCTCTTTGCTGTCTTTTTCATTGACGCGTAGATCTAATTTCGTATTTGAGATTAATAAATGACACAAGTTGACTCAAAGTTTGGCCTAAAAAACGGCTCCGGTAGAAACTTGATTCTTAGTTTAACCTTTATTTTATTGTGATTAATGGTTGATTCTCTACCTTTCCTCACTTATCCACTCATCAAAGCCTTTGTCATCAAGTGTTGCATGATAAGATTAGCGTTCTAACTTGTTATATGTGAATCCAACTGAAAGAATCCCATTGGAATTATGCTTACATCATCCATATTTTTTAATGAATCCAGAGGACAAGGCGAAATTGGATGACACCGTTCATATTCAATTGATTAGGAATTATAGCCTGAGATTGGCTTATAATCTTCGATTTATGGATAAAGATCGGATTATGATACTGAATGCTGCTCGCGGACTGTCGTGTCTTCATGCTCTTCCTCCACATACTAACATAGTATCATTAGAGGAGTGGATTGATTGGGATGTCAGTAGTAATAGCAGGGGTTTCCATGTTGTTTTGAGTATCAATCAACCAAATGTTTGAAAAGTTTCATCCGCTACAGATAAGATATTGGAACTATATATTCGATTCTGTACCGACTCTTAATAGGAGTGGCATATTGTCACTCCCATGGAGTTTTACATGGAGACATTCGACCAGAAAACCTAATGGTAGATCATAGGACTGGAGTTTTACATATCGGTGAATTTGACATTGCTCGCCATTTAGGGGTGCCATTGGATCCAGATATCCGTTTTCCAGCCAGTTTTCTATCTTACCAATCCCCTGAGCTGCTTCTCGATCGGTGATGACTGCACCAATGTAGTAAGAGCATTAGGGTATCGTTCTCAACCGGGGATTAGGGCTTCATTTATTCCTGCAAAACAAAACGTTAGACAAAAGAAAAACAAAAATATATACATGAGATTTATGATTTACGAAAGAAAGGGGATTTAGGTTTTTTAATTTCTAAATTAACAACTAAATAATATACAAGTGACACACCAAAACACAGAATCAAGTAGATAATTATGGATGGAACGAAATATAGATGTAGTCAACCACTATTAACACGTTGGCAAGGTTTCAAACTCCAAATTATGAATCAAAACATGTTATAGCAAGGAATCGATCAAGAACAAAGATGAACGCATACAAAGTCCTTTTTACTTTCCTTAATTAAATTAACTAGATGAGCTAGGCCTGACAATCAAACCCATAACCCGCAAACCCGCATGATACCTACAAGCCAAAAGCCCACACGAACCCGCTCGATTATCATCAAACCGTGTTGAGCAAAGCCCGCACGCCAAAAACCTGCAAATTAACGGGTCGTGCCATGCTAAATCCATTGGAACCCGCTGTAACTTGTTAACCCAAAACCTTCATAAAAAATTAGAAATGATTTCTGATTGTCCTCTCTTTCTTTCGGGAACCAACAACGACGGGAGCAGCAGCCTCTATCCCTCTCCTCTTCATCTCTTCATATCTAAGCACTAGGTGGAAAGGACAAAGAAATAGCCGGCATCGTATCTCGGACCTGAAGGAGTAAAGGGGTATCGGAGAAGCACTAGGTTGAAAGGACAGAGAAACAGTCATCGTCGTATCTTGGAATCTTTTACACCAGCTTTTACAAAGCTCTTAGCTTTCTGATTCAAATTCTAGCTTTTTGGGTTGAAGTTTCATTATTTTTTCACTTGGGGTAAGATTTACTGAGTAGTCAGTACCCAGTTCTTGGTTATTAGTTTTTGTTTCTTAGAGTACCCAATACAATCATTGGAAATTTGGAATTGTAGTACCCAATTCAGTGTTTTGCATGGTAATTTTGACCTTGGAACTTGATAGTTTGGTTGTGTTGTATGTGATGTTAAATCATTGACTTCAGTTGTTAAGGAAGATAAATGGGGTTGAAATTTAGATGTGGAAGTTAATTTCAGTTAGCTTCTCATCTTATAATTACTATGTATGTTTGTGACTTTTGACTTTGTTTTGCAACTCTTATCTGTTTATTGTCTGTTTATAGTTAGTATCGATGAGGATAGGGTTTAGTATCGATAAGTTGTTATCAAATGATTTGAGAAAGAAAGAAAATTATATATATAAGTCTTAATGGGTTTCAATAGTTTTGAAAAAAGGTTTGGCAAAAATAAAAAATAAAAATTATGTTCACGGATCTTAACAGGTTCAAACGAGTAACCCGCAAACCCGTCGGGTTTAGCCCGCTAAAACCCGTTAAGCTAACAGGTTCTTACCGTGTCGACCCATTAAGAACCCGGCCCATTAAAAACCCACACGGTACCTACACGATACCCGGACGCTGCCAGGCCTAAGATGAACGCACCATAGTTAACTCTATTAAGTATGCAATTACTAGTGGTAGCTAATCACTAACAAGAACACAATCAACGCATTAAGCACATAAAAAAGTTTGATCAATTCAAGCAAAGATAACAATTAAGTTAGAACGCTAATCTTATCATGCAAAACTCATTGTTGATTTACCTAAGGAATTATAGGTTTTACACTTCAATTATTAAGACCTAAAACGTAACGCTAGCATATCTTAATATGGATTCAATTACATGCTCATCAATCAAAATATGCATCCTAAGATCAATTAACACATAAACGATGAGTTATTCGCACAAAACCTATAATCATGCATAACATCATTGAAATCACAACTTTCACTTTGAAAACCTAAAACCTAATATAAAACATGCTTCATAGTATTCGAAAACTAAACATCTAAAATCAACACTTCAATCTCACATGAAATCGCAAATTCCAGTTCAAGAAAACAAAAACAGAAACTGAAATTGCTTTATACAAGAAACAAAACCGAAAACAAAAATAGGTGTTCATGGTTATACTTTTGAAATCTTCAAGAACGCAAGACGCTTCAAAGGTGGTAGAATGGATGAGGATCACGGAAAATATGCTTGAATGGAGAGGATGATGCTTCACGGTCTTGAACTTGGAAGAATGGAAGATTGCAGAAATGTAGAGAGAAGAAGGGGACGAATTTGTGACTTTGATTCTGAATTTTGTGTTGGTGAAAAACTCCTCACAATACTCCCTATATAAAGTGTATGGCATATCAATGAGTCTTGATTAATTTCTACTTCAATGACATCACTCAACGTCTCAATCAATCAAAATATTGCATGAGAAGTAGAGAACAATCTTGATTCTTCATTGTAATCTTATTTGCAGAAATTATCATGCACTTTCTCTCAATTTGGTCTTCATTCAACTCTTATGCAATCTGGAAACCTAAATTGATATTTATTCTTTTTTATTTTCTTTTCCATAATTCACACGAAGTAGATATTCTTCCAAACTCTCCATTTTTATGCCTTTGCCGAAAACTTTTCTTCTTTTCCTTTAATTCTCACGGCAACAACAATAGATATGGGAGTAGGATTCCTCCAAGACGTCAAGACTATTCTAGAAACTCACATGCAAGTCACATGCTTCAATCTTTGGGCCAGGCTTATTTACTTGGACGTTTCAAAGCCCATTCTTCAATTTGTGACGCCATTTCGCTTCTTCTAAAACATTACTGCACAATCTTGAGTCATCTTGAAGCTACAGCATCTCCTAGCCTGCCCAGGTATCCTATTATCATCAAGACTCCTAATGCCAACAGCTTTCCTAGTCCAGTTAGAACTCTTCATTTTTGAGATGTTCTAGAACCTTCCTGAGCTCTCCTTGTGTAACAAGGACTCCTAGTCATGTTAGGTTTCCTTTTTTCCTTTTTCTGGTAGGAATGATTCCTTGTCTAACTGAAATTCTGTCATTTCTCATTTATGTCATCATTTCCATGAGCTCACTCCTAGTTGACTCAAGATTCCTACTTCAACTAGGATTCCTTCTCCTAGTAGAATTGGAAAAACTTCATTCCTCCATTTCTTGTCATTTCTGCGCTTGCGGCATTTACTCCTTCCCTTCCATTTATGGACTCAAAAGTACCTAAAGACGAAAACTAAGTTAGAAATGATAATTTCAAGGAAATAACTAAGTAAAATGTAGAGAGAATAACGTTAATATCATAGCAAATATTACTCCTATCAGGTGACACCCCTAATAATGTTGCATCTGATATATGGTCTATTGGCTGTATCTTTGGTAAGGTCTTGCTAGTACATGTTTATGTTGTTCCAAATTAATGTCATTCAATGCATATTTTTCTCTGTTGGTGTCGATTTGATTATAATTATAATGCATGGTTTGTTAGAGCTTTGAAAGTCTGCTACTTGTGATTAGGTGTTGCTAATACATTTTTGGTGTTGTCTTGTGTGAATAACTTGGTAAAGTTTCTTTGATATGTCTGTAATTGTTTCCATGTCCTACAATTGATAGATGAGATAAAAAAGAAAGTTGGCGTTCCTAGAATATTTGTTGAGTATATCTAAAATGCATAATAGATGTGAAAGCTGGTTCATACGTATATATGTATGCATGATGTTCCATGCATAATTGCATATATTCCTTTAGTGTTAACAGGATCTATGGCCATCTGCCATTATGATCTCAAGTATATTTGGTCAGTTTATTATTGGATACCATAGTGATTTGTAGAAAGTTTTCTTCATCTCTTTATTTGTTGTATCTGGTAAAGCTGAAATACATCTCTTTCTTTGTTGCTTCTGCTAAAGCTGAAAATGTGTTCCTTATGAATGTGGTGTCTGGCTTCCAATGCAAGTTTAGAATATAGGTCCTAGGAATGTGAATTGTGTAATGGATTTTGCCCACAACTTGGTTTCTATCCATATGTCAAGGGCTTATTTCTCTCTTTGCTAGTTGAAATTCTGGCAGGGCAAGATGGCTAATCTTAGAATAGATAGAACTATAAGTGACAGAAGGGAAAATTTGTTTGCTTCTACATAGAAGCTAGATGTTAAAGAAATTATAATTGTGGAGAGAGAATCTCTCATACAGGGAACTTACCATATTCAAGACACTGAAGCAGATCCATCTATTAAAGATGTTCGCTTATTTTGGTTTTTCATTTCTGCAACTGAGCTGCTGTTGGGAAAAGTCATGTTCACTGAAAATTCTAAGTTTGAGCAGATGGTTTCTATTTTCAGGTAAGCATATAACTTAATGTTGCATGCAGGTAGTCCAAGATTTTGCTAAAATTTCTTTTATTTAAATGCTATTGGTTGATGCAGAGTTCTTGGAACTCCCACAATGGAGAACTTGGGGGACCTACAATTACTACCAGACTGGAGCTTGTTTCCACCTAGTTGGTACAGAAAATATCCACCACAGAATTTGAGCAATATTTTCCCACAAGAGACTGTGCGTCTCATTTCGGTAAGTAACCATTTAACTAGCCAAGTATCATGTTTGTTCTTAATAGCTCATATCATCCTAGCGTTTAAATATGTTGGCAAGGAATGTTGACCATAAACCCTGCCAACAAGTTTTCTGTGCAGGACTGCCTCGATGATCCATTTTTAGCAAAGGAGATAAACAAGCATTTGTTCCTTGAGTTGACAGCCTTTATGAGTCTTAGTTCTAAAGTTTCATTCTACTGCTGGAGGGGGATAACATCAGCTAGAAACCTGACTTCCTTTGAGAAACTCGAGATTGGGTTCAACTATTACTTCTTATACAGTTTTCTGGGTTAGTGTTTGTTATGGCACAACCCATATACATTTCAATGGTTACTACTGTTAGAGTTTCTTTTTTAAAGTAGTACATCACTGTTGGTTGAGGTGTGTAATCATTGTTGGTACATACATATACTATTAAACAACTCTGCTGGCTGGGGATAATGTGATTCTTAGTAGTTAGTACTATCCATTGTGAAAAACAAAAAGAAGGGTACTGCTTGAAATGTTTGTTCAGAATCAACAAATTGAAAGATATCACAAGTACACTTAGAATTTTGTTTTTTGGTTAATCACACGAGTACACTTATAATACAATTTAATCATTTTTTTTTTAATCATTTGAGGATTTAGTTTGACAACAAAGATTATCAATATGATTGGGTCGGTTTTTGTTTTTCACTGTACCCAGGTCTCCACTTACATACGGATCCGGGCAAAGGAAAATTTTTGGCCCTTTTCTTCTGCAAAGTATTTTTATCAACATTTTTTTGGACTAGTATCTCAATTTTCTGAAGTATCACATGAGTTTTCAAAACTATCTTATTTTTCATACAAATTAAGCTCTGAACAAAAATAAACCTAAAATAATATAACTCAATTATTTTATCCTGGATTTCATCCGAGGTGGCCTTGTGGGGCTCACTTTAGGAAGAACTCTACTGAAAATTCAACAAAATTACCCATAAAGATGGACTACCCAAAACCTGTAGAAAAGCAATGTACATTTTTTAAATCAACCACCATCCTCAACTCATAGAAACTACATGCTCTGCACAATCATGACTAACTTCATAAACACACCATACTCCATAACAAGTATCACGAGTCCGACACTTCTACAATAGTCAATTGAATATCCGAAATTTAGCATATCTCCAAATATACAAATACAACTCCCAATTTCATAACAATAAATAGGTAATCAAAGCAATATAGAAGAGAGAAACCGAAATATACTACAAATATGGTCTACAGAAGTTTAAGTATTTCGTCAGAGTTCAGGGGGCAAAATTGACTTTTTTGGTAATTACTATAAATAGGTGGTACCTTGCAGTTTTGGGGGGGGAGCCTATGATCGAGTTGTATATGAATAGAAAGTGAGGGAGCTCAGCCCGATCCCCTTACCCGCCCCGAAACTCGGGTCCGGTGGGTTCTCCACCGTATGGCCATTCCTGGCTGCCGCACTAGACGGAAAATGACCGTCTCTTCACCATAGTTGAGTCTTGGCTTTGGTCTCTTCGGAAGTTTGAGGATTGGACTTGTGTTGTTAGAAGTGGTTGTTTGTCTTGCAGGTTTGGGTACGTAGTCCAATTTTATGGGAGATTCTGACGAATTTTCTGTAGAATTTTTTCTAAAGTGGGTCCCGCATGACCACTTCGAATTTCATAGTAAAATCTTGGGCGGGTCCTATCACTGACGGTGGAGAACTAATTAGAGTAGACACGTTGTACATAAGGAAAGAACTTTGGATTAACATGTATTGACTATATTATATATGAATGGTTACCATATTCCAGAGTGGTCTAGTATGGGTATCATTGTCAAAACCCAACTCAATGTGCAGAGAATCTGCATGGAAGAAAATTAATACATAATAGTAGTTTTGTTTTTTCTGTTTTTGAATAATTGATGCCATCGCCATCGTGTGTTTAAGAGATACAAAAATTCGTTACTAAGTTCATTGTTTCAAATAATTCCAGCCTAATAATGCAAAATGAAGTTTCGACTCCTCCTAAACCCTAGCCGCCTTGGCTTTTGGTCCTATCAACGGAGAGCAATGGCAATCTCCGATGGAGTTGCTCTATTCGCCTCTAATTGCATTGCCACAACAATCCATGGTTGGTTTGTTTCGGCAAATATCCAACCCTTTTCAACATTTGTCCTCTTGGTTGTTGAATCTCGTTACTCTACATGCACTTGTGTTGTAACGTCCCGAACCTAAATTTACCAGTTTACTAGTATTTAGACGGTAAACGACAATTACATTCACCTTTTACTTTGTTTAGATACTTTTAGTGACCCTAAAAGTTGACTTTTTGAGAAAAAATTCTTCATGAAAATCGTAGAGGACATTAAACCGAGTCAGTGCATATGTGGTACGCTAAAATCGGAGTTCGTATGCGAAAGTTATGGCTGAAAAACTAAAGTTATTGTTCATGGTAATTTTGTGTATATATGTTACTGTGGTAGGTCAGAATCTACCCGGGTAACTCTCTCTCTCTCCTCCTCGCATTTTCTTTCTTTCTCCCTGACAATTTTGGGTCTTGGGGCATTTCCGGCGTTTCTTCTTCGTCCGGCCATCAATTGGCGCGTCACCAGTGTTCATAGAACCGCCTCCTCCTCCCGCACACGCCCATAGTGGTGGTTCACGGCAATTTGGCCAGAAAACTGTGAATCAAGGCCAAGAACATCACTGTTGCAGTTTGGAGGTCAACGCCTATTTCTCCCAAATCTGGCCACCTTTGGCGACCAAACTTGTACTAGTAGAAGTGCCGTGGCATGCACTTGAAGCCCTCCAAGCCTTTTGCAGCAAATCGGAATGTGGAGGAAGAATTGAATGTTTGAATTTCTCACTGTTCAAAATCGAGGATTTACTGTTGAGCTTGCTTTCCGGCCATTCTAGGAATTTTCTGACTTGGTGGTATTTGAGAAAAGTGTTGGGCTTGTTGAAAAGATGGTGTTGCTGAAATTTGGTGACTGGAGGTGAAGTTCGTCGGCGGCGCGTGGGCCACTATGGTGGTGCGTGTTGGTGGAAATTGGAGAAGCTTATTATCGATTGTGAATTTCCGAAGTTTGGAGAGACGGTGTCGATTATGGGAATCCGACATTCGGATTTCCCTTGTTTCCGCTATGAAATACTTGTTTATGGATTGATATTAGTGGTGAAGTTTAGGTTGAATCCAGAAAGAAATGGAGATATTGGTTTACGAGGGGTTTTCGGGTTTCGTTTTAGACTCGTATTTAATTGTCGAATTGTCGTTTACGGAATATAATTTTGTACAGGACGCACTATGCCAAAAAGGCCTTCAGACGACAGAACAGTTCTGTCGTCTGAACGAACTAAAATATGTCGTCTAGTACGGTGTCGTCTTTTGGGGGCATCAGACAACAGAAGTGTTCTGTCGTCTGAAAAATCAGACGACATAAAAAAATAAAAGTCTTGTGTTGTCTGATGAGTTTTGCATTTTAGGAACATTGTGATCTGTATCTTTAAAAGCATTCACACAACAGTATTGTATTGTCTAATAAACAAAACAACCAGTCTTTTTTAAATACTATTGTGTGAAGCATATTTGCAAGACATATTTTTGTTGTCTGAATGGATTCCCAACAACAAATTTTTCCTGATTTCTGTGGTTGTTAAGTTGATCCAACAACATATTTGGCTTTGATTTTGTGGTTGCCTCGTATTTCAGATGAAACATATTTGTATTCTTGTTGTGTGAAAAACATGTAATCTGAAAATTGCAAAATACCATATATTCACCAAATCTGGAATCCAAGTACAAAAATACCAATATTCAATCTGTCATTGCAGCCAAAGTACATGCATCCAAAACTATACTAATCCTAAGGCAAAAACCTACTATCTAGAGCAATTATACTAATCTAGGATATGGATGATGCATGTCCAAAAGCACATATCTATGCACTAATTATTAGGTGCTGTTCATCACGGAATTCTATGGGTTCTGTGGGTTATCAACAAGCAAAAATGCAACCATCCGGTTCTTAGCCAAGGCATTCCTAAGACAACATTTCAACCTCTCCTGCACAGATGAAATTTTTAACAGTGAAATAAAGAAACATTGAAGTTGAATAATATAGGCAGCAATAATAGCTTGTTGGTCAGTCAAAAGAGAAAGAAAATGAAAGTTACCTTCTCGTGTAAATGACCATCTGCAATTATCAAAACAAGTTGTATGTAATCAATTCAGCAACACTCTAGGCAGCATCATCTAACCTGTTATACGGTCTGAAGGTTTTGGCATGAATATTCGTGGAGGGCATTGGAGGACCTACCATCCCAAATTCGACAAGTCTCATCATCTGATGACCTACAAATGGGATTGAGGACAAAGTAACAGCAAAGGGATTTCAAGTACTGTTTCGATAAATGCCAAGTGATAAAATAACAACCACAACCAACATGTTTCAAATAATTGTTTCTGAAAACTTGATAAGAGTTGCAAACTGCATAGTATTAGGGATTTACTTTACACGAAAATGTTTCCAAATCATGCTATTTAGTGGAATCATTTCACACATAGAGAACAACCAAGTAGAGGGAAGCAACATCAGAGAGCAATAAATCTTAGAATGGGGCTTATGATAAAATTTGGTAAATTGCACTAAGCATTGAACTAAATGCAATAGCAGTCACAGTTCTAGTATGGCCCTGCAGAACCAAAATGGGATATCCATCTGGCAAACGCCACTGCAAGTAAAGATAACTATCCAATTAAAATGAAGCAGATGTGACCAAAGTATTGTTTGAACTCACAGCCAAGTCAGTAATGTCACACTTTGATTCATATAACCAGAAAGGTAAGTAAATTAATAAAGGAAACAAATAATTCAATGCCAGAGTCAATTTCCACCCATGATCCTATTTAGCTCCCTTGCTATTTGTTAAAACAAAACCATGACAAACTGGTCAAGTATGCAGCAACTCACATTCACCAAAAACTCTTTTCTGTATGGTTAGCAGTCAGGAAAGTATATCTTCAAAGAGACACCAAAATGCAGAGTTCCAACTTGTAAGTTGCGTGACTATGTAGTGGTCATATCACCATAGGTGCTGCCCAACTTGGCGCCATGCCTCTTAATTATCTTGATCGACCGCAAAAGGATATCTTCTTCTGTAGAGAATAACTCATCCTTGCTCTGTAATTACAAAATGAACATTAAAACAGATGCTAAAGTAGTAGCTATAACAAGAATACTGGAAGTAGTAGGGACGCAGGGATTACCATCTGTTCTCCAAATGAGCTCTCTAGACGAGAAAGGAAACAATAAGGCACCTCCTTTCCCAAGAAAACCTTCGGGTGTGATCTAAGCATGCTTTTTATATCATCTGATATCTGGGGAACCTTATCCAAATCATCATTGATTTGCAGGGGAATTCTGGTGACGACACCACGCCATTGAGCACGTGACTTGTTCACAATCACCTACCAAATTTTACAGAAAATATTCTTGGATATATTGCAATAAACATTCCAAAGTATAAAGTAGCTAAAACAATCAAGCCACCGTCTTAATATTAAGCCATGCCCAGGTCCTACGTGTAGAATATACTTTGGTGATTTAAGCATGATTGTTGGTTTTTGAGTATACTGGGTGCCCATTTGCAAGTGTTGTTTACTAAAGCACATGATGAGTATCAGAAGCCAGAAGGAACAAAAGAAAGAAGTGAAAAAGAGAAAAGTACTCACCTGACTAGAAAAGAGGGAATTGGGAACTATCACTGGGAACTTCTCAGCATTCAGTAATGAAGTGGTTGTAAGTCCCATATCCACCACTTGACCTTCTATGGACCCAGCCTGCACAATAAACAATGACTTTTAAGTTTAACATCGTGAAGAAAAGATGTACAACAACCAGCAAGTAGATTTTGAACAAATACACAAAAATAAGTTGTGCCCAATAAATGACAGATCTTATTATAAATAAGACACTGATCATGCTTGAATAATAATTTCACATCTTCATAGGAAGTTATAAACATTAACGGTAACACTATTTGGTTGAATAGCAATTTGACATATAAATGAGATCTTCATATCTTGAATGGCTAACCATTAAGAAACAAGTGTAAATTTATTCAATTTTAGTTTGAGATCATTGCACAACGTCACTAAATAAGGGCTGCCTGCCAGATGCACAATACTTGGATTGATCTCTTAAGATAATTGAAAACCAGTCAACAAATAAAAAAAATCTACTTTGGGTATTTGGGGATGGCTGTGACTTAAGCAGACATCGAGATACGGTATAAACCTTGAATGTTTCTCTTATCTCACTCTGGTACTGCGATAAAAAAATATCACTCACAGCATGTTCTCTAACTAGAATCACAAGAAACCTATGCTTATGAAACATTTTGCCAATCTAATAGATTGAATGGGATTAACTAAAATGCATCAACAAACACACTGCATGAATGCATAGCAACATACCTTTATTGTATCACCTAGTGAAAAGGGCTTTGTAAATTGCATAGATAAACCATTCAGCACATTGCCAAGGACATCTCTGGCAGCGAAAGCAGTAGCAACTCCTGCATAAAACATGCAGGGCAGAAAATGTCAGATCTTAATAAGATCAGGTTCTGGATATCATTTGACAGTATTGATTGGCTAAAGGATGAATCCCAAGAAAATCAATCTAACAAAGGAATTTTAGGTGTGACTTAACCTTCAGGTGTAATCTAAAGAAACCAACAACAATCTTTACTTGGAGGGCAGTAGGCTCTGTGGAGAACAACAAATTAATTTGACGGGTTGTAGTCAAGATTCGGTGAAACCATTTGGGTTTTTCTTGGATTGAAGAAGAAACCCAAGATTCGGTGAAAGCTTCCATCTTTAGGAGACGAAGCTCACCGTCATTAGAGCCGGAGAGAGCGAACCAGCCGTCAGGAGTGATAGACTAGAGAAGGTTTTCGCTGTGGTTTGGCTTATGAGAACTGGCGTGGAACTGCATACGCCCGGAGAAGGAGATAGGGGTTCATATCTCCCCTGTTGGGACATAATGATTTAGGGTTTATCTATTTCAAAGTCTGCATGAGGAACCAATATCAATCTACAAGAAGAAAAATCATGAGCAAAATGTGAGAAATCAGACAAACCCCAAAGGTAGAAGAACACTAAACGCCCAAATTGAAACCATTGTCTTTGGAAGAGAAGTCTTCCGGTTCCGGGGACTGGATTTGAACATGATTTTCGAAGAGAATTTAATTGAGAGAGATTCTAGGGATTTTGGGTTTCGGGGAAGCAAACGAGAGGTGGAGAGAGAAAATGGGGATTTTGTGTGGCTGAAAGAGTGAGCCGAGATGGGAAGGAGTAAATGTAATGCCAAAAAAGACTTGGAAAAAAAAAAGTGAAACTCACCTTCTTCACACAACACAATTGTGTTGTCTGAGTATCACCCCCATTGACTAGTCAGCTAGGGTCTCGGCATTTTGAGAGGGAAAGGACTAGAACTTCTTGGAGGGAATTCCAAATATTTTCTTAGGGTTAGATCTGAAATATCCCCATATTTTACAACAACATATAAGTGTTGTCTGTATCTAATCATATTTTCAAAATGAAACAAGTATGGTTTCTCCGTGTATTCAGACAACACATTTAATTTATATGTCGTCTGAAAAACTCAGACGACAGAAAACAATTTTTATGTCGTCTGAAGTGTGTCGTCTGATGGACTTTTTGGCATAGTGACGAGGTACTGACCCATCACTCGACGAGGATCCATACACTTGGCCGCGTTAGTGGTATACTGTGAGTGGACCTTTGATTTTAAATGATGTGTGCGAATATTTTCTGAATTATTGATTTATTTAATTATCATTTTATCTATCGAGCACATTATTTGGTTTTGGATTATAATATTGGCATTAATTGGTTTTCCATTATGAATTTCGGATATGAGTTTTTCTATGCTCGGTTTTGAATTTATGATTTATGACAATTTTCAATGAATTATTCTCCTATGGGATTTTCATAATTAAATATATTTCTATTCGTCAATTTGAGATTTCTGAAAGATTTTCGAAATGACATTTCGATGGTATTATATTTCTTGTTTACTTATCGACTTTTGATTTGGCATTGGGAATGCCGTAGCGATGATTTCATATTTGGTTTTGTTTTTTATTTATGATTCTTAATTTGGTCTCGCTTATTTGTTATTGATTTGAGATTATTTTGACGTATGGGACACGTCGTGATTTAATTGAATTATCATGAGATTTACTGAGTACGGCTGGGAATTGTGCTCATGTTTTTTTTTGCGAGATTTTGGGGAAGTTTTATGGATTTACTGATTTACTGGTTTTCAAATGTTTCATTCACCATATCTGGGTCGATTTATTTAGTTCTCCTCCTCACGTGAGTTGCAGTTGAGACTCCTTCTCACTTACTTTGTGTTTGTGGGTCGAAGTCGAGGATAGAGCCTGGGAGGCTCTCTTCATTGCATGGTGATATTTTCTTCCCCATACCTTTCTGTTACTTGACTAGTGGGACTAGTCCGATCTTGTTTAACTAGCGGGGCTTGTCTTATTTTCTTGAGTATCGGAGTTTCAGTCTTTTTACTTGGTTGTTTGTGACTAGCGGGGCTAGTCGATTTTCTTGAGTTGAACATCATTCGGATTGTTTTCCTTAATTGTTGCATGCATCGGGCTTTTAGAGGAATAAACGTGGGAAAGTATAAAAATCCCTCTTCTTTACAATTATTAATTTTTGTCCACTCACGCTAACGTTTTTATGTGCTTTCCCCCTAGGCCCTTCGGTTTCAAATGCCTATATTGCAGAGTAGCTGATTCGGCATACTAGGATTCAGGGCATAGCATCTGCTACTGTTGTTTTCTATATTGTAGGTTATTTATTGAACATGAATTCTTTCCCTATCTTAGATTGCTCTGATAACCTGCGAGACAAATGTTTTAAAATTTGGGAGTTACACTCGTGTATTTGGAATATGTTGTATTTTCGGATTCAGTTTATTGCGGAGTTGTTGTGATTTGGGGAGCAGGGTGGCACTAGGAGAATATGGTTGAATTGTTAGAAATGTGGATGTGTTTTCTACAGGTTTTTGGGTAGTCCATTTTTAGGGCTGACTCTACCGAATTTTCGGTAGAGTTATTTCTAAGGTGGGCCCCACAGGGCCACCTCGGATTTTAGGGTGAAATTAGGGGCAGGTCCTGTCATGTGTTGGGAGCGAGTTTCCAGTGACTGAGGGATTCACCAGGTTAGGATGGAATCTCCGCCAATGTAGAGCCAGGTTAAAAGACTCATATCGAAAATGGTTCGGTCAATCTCTAGAAGGTGATGCGGCAGTTGGGTTCAAGTCGTCTGGGGCATGTAATAAACGGTGCGTCCTGCGTATGGTGTTAAATCTAAGGGCGGTGGAGAGAGGTGTGCTTCTGGTGCGACTATGGCTGAAAATTGAGGGCGGCGGTGTTGTGCCTTCAACGATTGTTCGATGCCCTGTTTTGGGTGTGTTACCGATGAGGGGGAACATGACAGAACTCGCTACGGCGATGTTTGGACTCGCGACCTTGAGCGGCGGGGATCCGGAGAAGCCAAGTTGCTTCTGGAGGGAGGTGAAGCCGAATGTCAATCGGCAGAACCAAGGTTTGGAGGCCACGATCGTGAATGTTGCAGTAAAGGGCAAACCCAATGTGGGTTGGGTGCCCAAATCAGTTTTGTGGCCCAATTTACGTTGGAGGCCCAATTCTGTTTGGGGTGCCCAAACCTTCTTAAGGGTCCAAACAAAGTTGGGTGCCCCAATTCAATCCTGCTGTGGGACTTCAAGTTTTAGGCTCAAGGTCTATGGGGTTTCGGATTTGGGATCCAGGAGGATGAACTCGCCTAAACCTCCTAGCCCTAGCTTGGAAGGCATGGAGAAAATCTAATTTTGTATTGAATGCCTATTTACTCTGTCCTAGTTTTTTCATAGTTATAGGCTTGCTTTTGAATAAGTGAGCATTGGTTGTCTAATGAGTGGTGTTAGCATGCCACGTCCTAGACTTGCCCATAGAGATGGCAAGGGAATGTATGTATCCGTGCCATTTTGGCTTGAGTTGAATGAGAACTGATTTGTTGATTCAAAAAAGAGATAAAAAAGTAACTTGAACATGATAGTAAAGAGCAAAACCTTTCTAGTAGCACATGCAAGACCACTTTTGATATCAAAATTTTAAACTGTCTCTAATGAAATGCAGTTTTCAGATAACAAAAACAAAAGGAAAGGATACTTAATGGTCCCATATTACATAATACTTCTAAGCTCAGTAATTGAATACTCAAACACATCTTTGCCTGACAGCTTCTGATAAACTCCAGCTTGTATTATGTGTTGTTTTGCTCCTTAGGATCCAAAAACACCTTCAATATCTTTGATACATCAACAGATATCTGGTGCGCTTTCCAACAATCTCAGCAGGAGAGACAACATCCTCCAAAATAGCCTCGCACAAGAAAACCCAATAAGCTCATCTAGATGAAGGAGTTTCCCTATGACGACTTCATTACCGCCATGAATGGGTTTTCCGTCGAGAGCTTTTTGGGCAAAGGAAGCCACAGAAGTGTGCACAAGGCTATTCTCGATGACGGGAAGCTCGTCGACGCGGTTAAGAGGACTAAATACCTAGAGCAAACGACCTCGATTTATATGTTGAGGTCGGCGTCACGGACGTCGAATGCGGGGCGGAGATCGGATGATCAGAACTGAGAGTTCAAGGTCATCGACTTTAGGATTCGACCTCATCGAAACTCAATGCAAATAAATCTTCAAGAAACGGCGACCAAACACTGGTGGTGGTGCTCGGAAAAAGCTTCATAAGCGACAGAGTACCAATTGAATTTCATGTGTCGAGTACTAGATCGGAGCTATCCTTCTTCGGGAGGCCATCGTCTAGCACGAAGATCCAACCGAGCGACCTCATTTGTCCAACTCTGATGAGGAGAGAGGGGGAGAGAGATCGATGGCATGAGGTAGTTTATTAATTTGGTTGAGGGCATAATTGTCATTTAACACTTGAATTGGGTAGCTGAGAATTAAAAACTCTCGGTGGTGTAAATACTAAATAGGATAGTCTTGGCCTGAGCCCTAAAAAATACATTAATTCATGAGCAATGTTGAAATATGTGTAAAGTAGAGGCACTGATATGCAATGTGTCTATTTTTAGTGTTGGTTAAAATATCACACATACTCTTCAGTCATCGCTCTTAAAAGTATTTTTCATCCTCTTTGGAAGGGATGCATTTAAAAAAAAAAAAAAACATATATTTCAAGTTTTGATTAAAATGTCATCATGAGATTTGGAATAATAGCCATCTCAACCTACTTCTTCAAACAAAATATATCAAACTCTACTCCAAAAGGCAAGTAAACAGCCCCAAACAACAATCTAATGTCAAATAGTGTGAATCCTCAAAAGAAGTATATAACTGCATGTTGGCGGCTTAGAAAGACTCAGAAGAATAGAAGCAGAGGATGTAGAAGATACAGATTGGGAAAATCTGTTAGACGATGAAGGCACTCAATTTGGAGAACATGATGGAAGGTTAAAGAGATTAACATTGCCAAAAGGATGAAGATAGAGAAGAGTAGCAATAGAAGTAGAGACAAAAAGAAGATGAAGATAGAGCAGCAACAATTCCAGAATTTTGTTTGTCAGTAATAAGCAAGAAAAAGACAAAGCAGTAATTAGTCTGCAGGACAAGAAAATAATTTCTTCAAAAGACAAGGGCATAATTGTCTCTTCATGATAAAAATCGTAGTTACTGGTAAATACATTACTGAAAGTGTACTGACCGGTAATAAGCCCAAAACTAATGCCTTCTTTTGTAATAAAAAAAACATTTTTTTTTTTTGAAAGGATTGATATCATAAAATCAATAGCCGTAGAAATGGCTAGAGTCTTACAAACAAATGGCTAGAGTCTTACAAACCGCTTACACAAAAATCCGAAAAAACTCAATAAATCCTATCTAAGCGTATGCGAAAAACTCATTATGGTATAAAGGGATGCTCGCATTTAAGTAAGCCTAGTCTAACAAAAGAAAAACATCGCTCCCTAAGGCAAAAACATTCATCTAGCCCTCACTTGCCAACTCACAATTGTAGTACAAATACGAAGCTAGACACATCTCAGAAAGCTCCTATAAAAGCTACTCCTGCTATATGAGGCACATCACCTACTAAAAAAAAAAAAAAAAAAAAAAAAAAAAGGGCTAGCTCCTTTCCCCGGGAACTCGAGCTTGATGCATCATCAAAATTGTCCAGCTTGGCCTTCTTCTTCTTGTCGACTGCCCCCTCAGGCTGCATTACCTTCATCTTGGTAGCCATACCATTAGCAAGCTGCTTGTTTCTGTAATGTGAAAGCTCCAGCTGGTTCACATGGATTCAATTATTAATAAATACAATACATTAATCAACCACCTATCCAAAGAATAATTAGGTTCCTCTACTTTCTATTGATAGTCACATGCATGGTACGTTACAAGCTGGTCATGGAAACATAAAGTCTTAATTCAATAATGTTGCCGTGGAAAAATAAAAAAGTATAGTTTTTTAGATTGACTTGAAATAATAATATATGTAAAGTAGAGTAACATGCAATGCGTCTATTTTTAATTTTGGTTAAAATATCACACGTCACTCTTAGAAATCTTCTTCATCCTCTTTCGAAGGTATGCGTTTGAAAAACTGAGCTGGGTTTCAAGTCCAATCTCAACGACATGTCGTCGTCGTCGGCAATTCCCGCCCTCACCCTAATCTCTCTCTTGCTCCTCCTCTCCGCACTTTCCCAAGCTCATGACACAGTCTGCATCGTCGGCGCCGGCATCGGCGGCGCTTCCGTGGCCCACTTCCTCCGCGAATACTCTCCCTCCACTCTCAACCTCACGATCCGAATGTTCGAGCGAAACGGCGTCGTCGGGGGACGCATGGCCACGGTCAACGTCTCCGGCGAGTTCTTCGAGGCCGGCGCCTCGATTCTCCACCCCAAGAACTTCTACGCCGTCAACTACACCAGGCTGCTGAACCTCACCGTCAACAGTCCGTCCGATGATTCCGAGGGTTTTGGAATTTGGGATGGGGAGAAGTTCATCTTCAAGACTCTGAGCGTGAAGTCCAAGCTTCCGTTTGTGGACAGGATTGTTTCGCTGGCGAATTCGCTGCTGCTGTTCGTCCGATACGGCTACTCGCTCATCAGAATGAATAGATTCGTAGATGTACTTCTACTTTGTGCCTAGCGTGTTTCGGATGTGTGATTTGTGATTTGGACTAGTAGTTGGATTGTGATTTGGTTTTTCTGGTGCAGACTACTGTGAACAGTTTCTTGAAGTATTATGAGAGCTTAAAGACAAGGCCTGTTTTCGAGTCGGTGGATGAGATGCTTGAATGGGCTGGTTTGCACAATCTCACGGCGAGGACTTTGTCTGAGGAGCTGGCTGATGCTGGCTTGTGTCCCTTGTTGATACAAGAGCTTGTCACTGTAAGAACTTTTCTCCACACAAGAATTTTTTGAAGCTGTTTCGTTTAACTTCCTCGAGTATTAAATGATGGAATGCTTTAGTTCTTTTGATTGTTTGGGGCAGTCCGGTAGGGTATGAATGTATGATGCTTTATGCATTGCCCTTTATTAGTAGTTTCACTTTGGTTGGATTCGTTTGGGTCTGTTATGATGGTGTGGTTACAGATAGTTAATTAGTATCGATTACAGATATCTCCCCATGTGTGTAGCTTGTATGTCTTTAGAAGTGTTTCAAGATCTGAATTCATGTTATTGAAGTGTACTGGAGCCTGTGGAGCTTGTATATATAGTAGAAAGGAGGATTCTGTCAGAGACATGGTTTTACTGGGTTTTTTAGATTGAGAAATGTGCTGTGGGGTGATCAACCATCTCTCTAAAAGATGAACAGTAATAGAATCCCAGTCAATATGAATCACCTTGCTGCAAAGGGTGCACCGTTAGTTTGTGCATTTGTTCTTTTAAGAAGCATCTGTAGAGGGAAATGACTAAAAGAAAGAGACCAGAAAAGAAGATAAGATTGGGGACATATACATACGCCCACAAAAATTCACCTTGACCTTCTTTTGAATCTTCTTTTGACTTTGTTTGAGTCGGCTCCAAAGAATTGGATGCCTTCTTATATGTCTTTTGGAGTTTATTTTGACTGCTCAACTGTGAGTTTCTAGCATTGATGATATATCATATATGGCTGAAAACAGCTTAGATCCTGGAATCCTTCTCTTTTTATCACTACCTTATCTGTTACTATGTCCTTCCCACTGAGATACCCATTTATATTCCTGATTCATCTCTGCCTTGATTCAGTCAAATTGAGTATGTAGATTGCAATATCCCTAGGTTAGGTCGTTACACTATGGTGCAAGCTTATCTTTCCTCTCTACTGCCGAACATTTGAGCTGGTGCGTTCACTACTTCACTGCATAGCTTTAATGAATCATAAAGTCATAAACAACAAAAAACCACACATATGCCACTGCTGAGAGTGCATTACCTACTTGGAACAGCTTTCTCAGTGGCCAAACCAGTGTTTAAAATTATAGTTGTGAACAATTTATGCATAAAACATGTAAGTATCCTTTTGCTCGATTGCTCGAATTTTATAAGACAGATGTGATGATAAGAAGAAAATTTTTGTATTATATATCCGTTCATTACTTGTTGGTCTTAGGATCTTGTGCAAACACCTGTAACATTTTTTTTTTCTTAAAGAAATTTCCTTTCACTTCCATATAAAACCTTAAAGTCAGTGATCATATAAATTGATTTTGCATACCTAGGTAATATGATTTTATGTAGGAATAAGTATTTCTAGGTGGTGATCGATCACCACTTTAAAAAGTGTGTTCAGTTGGACCTGTCATGAATTTATGATTTGGAACAATTTTGCTAATGGACTGTATAGTCTAATATGCTTATGCATTTCCAACATAACCCAGTTCATCCTTACGCTGGAGCTGGGCACTTGGGAAGAGTTGTCATGGCCAATGAAAAAGTAACTAGAAATTCTTTTTGATCTGAAGTCTTGGCTATTTAAAGATAGCCATAAGCAAAAAGGAATGCTCTCAGTCATTTGGCTAGTGAAACTACTGCTAGGAGCTTTTACAACGTTATAATCTGTTTTGAACTTCTCCGTATACATTTATTGCAGCCCCACTTTTTTTAGTCAATCATTAGCTATTTAAAGATGGCTATAAGCAAAAAGGAATGCTCAGTCAATTAATTAGTGAAACTACTGCCCTGAGCTTTTACAAAGTTATAATCTGTTTTGAACTTTTCCCTATACATTTATCGCAGTCCACTTCTTTTAGTCGATTATTTTTTCCTGGTATTTTACTGTTGCATAGTTGAGAATAGACAGCCACCCTTCACCTTCATAGTTTATAGATCTCCTTTTATATGTAAGTACACCTTATACCATATATGAACATTTGATTATTTATGTGACTTCAAATGAAAAATGAGCATTGAGACCCTGGTTATCCTATTGTATTGGCCTAGCTTTAAGTTTGAAAGCTCGATGTATTTTTTTATTCGTGTACAAAAGAATTTTCTTTTGATCAAAATGAGAGAATTGTAATAGTTTTACATTTTATTGGAGGTAGGGCATTTATCATCCTTATCCTGCAATTTTATTGCAGTTATTTTATGCTCAGAACATAGGAGTTTTAGTTTTTCAGCTTTCCTTTCCACCAGTGTATAAGACTTCATGGAATATATGTATATATATGTAATTATGTATGTATATGTATATATCTATCTCCTTTGTCTGGATGGTGCCTTAACTTTCAACTTTCAGGAAGAATCTTGGTTTGTTGAAATTCTATATACTGAACTCTGAAGTTTGCTAATAAGTATGGCAGTCATTGAAGGTCTTGAAATTTCATTAGAAGTTAGTACTCTGCTAAATTCTTATTCTTCAGGTCATCACAAGAATCAATTATGGCCAAAATGTCAGTATGAGTGGACTTGGAGGTGCGGTATCATTGGCAGGATCTGGTGGAGGACTATGGTCTATCAAAGGAGGGAACTGGCAGATGGCTTCTGGATTGATCAATCGTTCAGATGTTGCATTGCATCTTCATGAAGAGATAGAATCTATTTCTTCAATTGGGGACTACTACGAACTTAACTCTACCATGGGGAATAGTTATACATGTGATGTTGCTGTAGTTGCTACACCTCTAGATGAGTTGAATGTTGAATTTACTCCTTCAGTTTCAATTCCTAAAAGAGAGTTACAACATACACATGCAACTTTGGTTAGAGGCCTTCTAAATCCTGTAAGTATCTAGCATTGTTAGAAATAATGTGTGACTTGTATGCATGTGTATCAAGTGTGTTTGAGTATAATTTGTATGGCATCCCAACCATTAATTGTTTATTTGTTTTTTCGAAAAGGTATATTTTGGCGTGAATTCAGTGTCAGAACTCCCAGAACTGGTTGCCACGCTTGAGGATCCTGATCTTCCATTCACAAGCATCTCTGTTCTCAAGCAACATGCCGGGAATGATATCACTTACAAGATATTTTCTCGACAACCAATGGCGGAGGCACTTCTAGATAGTATCTTCAGGTAATACTCTTAAGTTTCTACCAGCTAGCACTCGTTTGGAATCAACAGGTAGAGAGAATATGATGGTGGCATATACTTCTACCATCATAGTTTTGTTCACTTCTCTTAGTTTTCTCCTATTGTCCACTGTCCTGAATGTGAACCTTGATTTAATTGTCATAGTACTAAGTCTTTCTTTCAACATCATTATATAAACAGAATAACAAAATTGTAAGCAGGGAGGAGATTAAAGTTGAATAACATAGTACATTAGATTTCTTGTGTATTTATAGGGCTTATAGTTTTTGTCCACCTTTGAATTCAACCATCATCATCCTATATACTCAGAAAAATCATCAAACCCATACTTCATCCTTATTGATCTGTTCCATTGGTATCGCCTGACCAACAAATAAAGGCTAGTTCATTTTTCTCCTGCCCTCCCCTTATTCTTGTCTATCCATGGTCGATCCTTTTATGATACTTTGCAACCTGGACCTTCCACAATGCTGCCTATTACAATGTTGCCATGCATGCCTGAGTGCCAAAATTGTCTTACTCAGCCCAGTACCACTTGGTCTATAGCCTTTGGTCTTAAAACTGTTCTAAAAAATTATTTATATTAGCTTATGTAGACTAGTTGTTACATTTTTCTTAGGCAAAGAAATATTGTTGTAGGTAAGAGATAAAGTTTAGTGTATGAAAGGAAGTATGCATGTCTGTTACATGCCACGTTGTTGTTGTATAAATGACTGCACAAATTATTTCTTGTATACATGGTTTTCACTTGTCATAGTGGTGTACTGCTAAACTATTGCTTAGGAGTTAAGAGGTTGATATAGTAACAACTTCAAAATTTTGGGGTCGACATTTTTGACATTAGCCTAGGTTAAAAAGGAAACATCTAGCAAACTCTGAGGCTTAAAGTTATGGCACCTATGCTCCCCGGTCCTGTTTATTTCTAAGTTCTTCGCTAGTAGAGCACTAGGCAGTTGTCAAAGTCTACTTTTGGAAATATTACTTCAATAAGAAATGAAAAGTTGAAGTTAGCTAACATGGGTTCACATGTCCAGTAGCTAACTTGCTTACTACTTCTGAGCCAAGTAGCTAATTAGTACTTTCGGAAGGATTTTGGAAACATATTCTATGTCTGAGAAGCTAAATTATGTCACAATTGATAGGTAATGTTCATATTTGGTTTTTTGCTCGGACGAATTTTTTGACTTGGCTGTTCTTAATAACAATCAATATTGTTTTTTTATTATTTTATTATTATTATTTTTTTAATGGTCTGATATATTGTTGAGGTGCTATAATGCTCTTAATTAGCCATATTTTTGTCAATAACCATCGTATAAACTCATAATAATAGTTTTGCTTCAACATTTAGTGCGAGGACGGAGACAATTCGAATAAATTGGGCTGCATACCCTCATTATACTGCTCCTGAAGTATTTGCACCGTTTATCTTGGATGGCCAGCACTTGTACTATGTGAATGCTTTTGAGAATGCAGCAAGCACAATGGAGACGAGCGCTGTTGCGGCTGAGAATGTAGCAAGACTCATCTTGTCAAGATATTTTAGTGGTGTGCCTTTGAGTTTGGATTATTCGAGCTCTGGTTCCAGTGGGGGAGGCGTTCATGTAGATCTGTGAATTGGTTTACGCTATCTCAAACTTGCTTGTAATTAAGATTAGGTGACAGTGTGACACAAATGTAGGACATTGTAATTTCTTGCAAAAGTCAGAACCACTCAAAGAAATTTGTTATAAACTGTGAGAACTTTTAGCCAGAAGTGTAGTCCTTGGAAACCAATAAAAACGGCATTACATTTTCATGTACCTATTTAATCAATGTAATCCCGTACTGGTTCTTCCTCCATCCACTTTGTATTGCAATGAAGGAGCAAAACTTTCGTTTTCCCATTGTTTAAATTTGGTGAACAGGAGTCTTGGATCTGAAGGACCTGTCTGGCTCCAATATATATCAACTTGTTTAGTTTTGCTGTGTACCTTGGGACTTTATTTACTTTTGATTGTGTTTCTGAGGTGCTAGCTGTATGCAAGTGTTACAGTACACATTGGGGATACAGCAAAACTAAACAGTGTTAACAACATCAAACAGAACCGCTCTAAAAGCCTGTGGGGAACATAAGGGGGAGCTCTTTTGGTGTGTCATTTCACATGGTGGGTTTTCATAAGATTACCGTACATTGAATAATGATTGTTTTCCTCAGGAAAAAAAGAAGAAGAAGGTTTGCCCAATTGAAGTTTCAAACCAGCCTTAATAAAGATTGGTCAGTTCTTTTCAAACAAAAAATATATATATCAATTTTAACACGTGCGAAAATATATGCATGTTCTGTACTTTCGTATCAATAATTTACTATTGAAAATCAACGACATCTTAATCCTTCAATTTGGTTAGCAATTTACTTCTTTGAATTTTCAAAATTAGCCATTTGCTACCTTAGATGTTCAAAATTAATCCATGTTTGGACGAAGAATTGGACAAATTCATATGACGACAAGGTAGCAAATTGGCTAATTTTAAAAACATAAGGAAGCAATTTGGCAGAAATAATATTTAGGGTAGTAAATTGGCTAATTGTGAAAACCTATGGTAGCAAATTGACTGAAATATAACCTAGGGTAGCAAATTAGTTATTTCATCTCCCATCGACTTGAAATCCGATTTATCTATATCTGAATTCCAAGTAAACCTGTCATTAGTGTTGAATCTCCAATTTATTAAACTTTTGTGCATTTGTAAATTCAAGTAAAATTTGCAACAAAATTATCATGATGGCAAAGCATCGAGCAGTCCTCTCAGGCCCGTGGGGATCTTGTGCGTGAGGCATGCCGAAGATTGATATAAATACCCTCGTATAGCTCAAGATTGTCTCCGAGTTTTAAATTTTTAATTTTAGCTCAAGACAGTCTTCATATTTTTAATTTTTAATTTTTTTCACCTAAAAAAAAAAAAAAAATGCTGTTTATGACAATGGCAAGAACACAGCGAAGTTTCGTTTAAATTGTCGAATACCTCAACGACAGACAGACAGAATTACGACTAGAGATAAAGAGAGATTGACCCAGATTGCGATTGATTCAGAAATGGGGAGGGTTGCTTTGCTCGCATCGGATTTGGTAATCTCATTCATGTGGGTCTTGTCAGGAGTTTTAATCAAGAAATTTATCCACAATGTTTCGGGGTTGGGTCACGAACCCAGTGGTGATATCCTCTACTTCGCCCTCTCAATCATCAACATGTTTTTCTTTGCTTTCTTGGCTAAGATTACCAAGGGTGGCACCTACAATCCTCTCACCGTTTTCTCTGACGCAATCACCGGCGATTTCAGCCGTTTCCTTTTCACTGTTGCTGCCAGAATCCCTGCTCAGGTCACCCCTTTTTTTTTTTTCTTTTTTTTTTTTAATCTGAAATTTTAATTGGGTTTCAAATAATTGGTTGGTTTCTGTTGAATTGAATGCTTGCTTGAATGTTTAGAATATGTATATTACGTGTGAAAATGCAGCATTTATGTACGAATCAATGGTGAAATTACAGGAGTTGATAGGAAATGAATTCTCGACTACTTATTATCTGTCTATGAAAAAAGAAAATGCTATATTCTATAGGTTTTCGTCTAATTAAGTATAATGTTTTGTGATCCTAGGCCGTGAATCCCTTATTTTGCAGCTTTTGTTCATGTCCTGTTACACATATTTGGTTGAACATTAGACATTTGTCCTAAGTTAAGGCCGATTCTATGTTTTCAGCTAATGACTTCTTTATGGGATCTTATCTTAATGGTTCCTTGTTAGCCTAAAAGTAAGGATGTTAGCTTAATTTGACGTTTTCGAGCTGGGACATTGTCATGTATCAGTTCTCAACTCCCTCCAATTTGTCTTGGTTTTCATCTAAATTCTTGGCTTATTCCTGTGACTCTATGAGTGATATCTTCTGACATAGGCCCCTCTTCTGTATAAAGTCAACTGGCCCCTCTTCTGACATATGCCGAGCTGACCAGTCATCCTCGGTGACCGGCCAGTTTTAGAGGGTCCCCTACTCCCCTGGGATTGGGAACTTCTGGACAAGACTTGTTCCTTTAGCTGGTCAGGAGTGGTTACTCCTGGCTTCATGTGGTTAGGAGGTGATACTGAATCGGCTCTCTCTCTCTCTCTCTCTCTCTCTCTCTCTCTCTCTGCGGTACCTATTTGGCTCTGATAGGTCAAGCAAGGTAGGAATCAGTCAGAGATATCAAAAGAAGCCGACTTACACCAGTCAAGCCTGCATTAGTGTCTTCGTTAGTGCAAAAACCTTTAGCACTGTCTTGTAACTTAGGGGACCTATATTTATACTGGTTCAGACCTAACCGGCATGCACACCACAAGAGATCAAGTTATGCTTATGAATTTCATAGGAACAGGTAGTATATATGTGGCCAAAGGTCTAAGACAGAGAGGTGTTGTGAGAATAAACGGCAATTGAGAGTACTGTGATGGTACCTTCCAAAGGGAGTCCAATGATTCTGTTATGCAGTTGAGTGACAACTTTACCAGAGTGAAATGCAAAGGTCAGAGGCAGCACCTCTGGGAATTATTTCCCTATTTATAGGAGCTTGGGTCTGATCGTCCTATTTCCTGACGTGGGATTTTCCACATTTTCTGCCCTTCAAAATTCTGACTCCCCTGAATTAGGGTTACCTCCCATCAGAAGGGCTGACAATTGTTCAGGTGTGTCCCCAAGCTGCAGGAGGATATTCCTTTTGATAAATCTGGTGGCCTCTCTTCTAACGTGGGCTGAGTACATAATGCAGTCAGTCATATAGATGACCTGTCATCCTAGGTGACCAGCCAGTCATAGAGGGTTTGGCTAGAAATGCAACCTTCTGGAAAAGGGGTGCTCCTTTGGCCAGTCACACTGTTACTGGTTGGGTGACATCGTTGGGGTCACTCCTTGCTTCATGCGGTTGGAAGGCGATACAATCCTGACCATGGCTCTCTCTTCGGTCGGTGGCTATCGTTGATGCCTTTTTCTTATCAAAGTCGTAGACATAGCTTCCTCTATTGCGGCATGTGTGATGGTCTGGATACACACACAAAATAATCCCATTTTGATTGCCATATGGGTTCAGAACACCTGATCCCTTCAAATTGAGGGTAAGTGATCTCATTGTCCCATTTATGATAAATCTGATGATCATTCTTGATACTGACTCTACATAGGATTGTTGTTGCCATTTTTCTAAGATTTTTTACTCTCTCATTCTTGTAACTTATCATGACAGTTGTTGGGTTCTTGAAAGAAACCACCATGGTGTTCACCTAATCACGGTGGTTGCCTTATCTCTTGTAGCGATAATGGTGATTTTGGACCACCGGATATCTGCTAAATTCTGAATATGAGTGTGAATCCCAGTTGCTCTTGAATTTATTCCATGTGACCTATGGTAACTCACTTGATGTATTATCACTCTTGGGATGTACAGGAAAAGATTTAGCTAGTTTCACAGTTTCTTCTTTTACAGGGACAACCACTTAATTAGTGTCAAATGTGTCATTTGTATCTCCAGGTTATTGGCTCTGTTGCTGGGGTTAAGCTCATAATGGAGATCTTTCCTGGAATAGGTCTCGGGCCACGTTTGACTGTTGACATCCATCGAGGGGCCCTTACAGAAGGATTGCTGACATTTGCAATCGTTACTATCTCACTTGGTCTTTACAGAAAAATCCCGGGGAACTTTTTCATGAAGACATGGATCTCAAGTGTTTCCAAGTTAACTCTTCATATTCTTGGCTCTGATCTGACTGGTGGTTGCATGAACCCAGCTTCTGTAAGTACCTATAACAATCAAGCACTGTATATTTGTACTCTCAGTGTTGCCTTAATTTCTCATAATGGATTTGGAGAAGTTGAATGCATTAATTTACCAAACCTTATTGACTTGTATGTAGGTGATGGGATGGGCTTATGCTCGCGGAGACCATATAACCAAGGAACATATTCTTGTTTATTGGCTTGCCCCAATAGAGGCAACTCTACTGGCAGTATGGACATTTAGGTTGCTATTTCCACCAAAAGAGGACAAGAAAGCTAAAGCAGAATGAAGTGATTTCAACTGATTTGTCATCTGTTTTCAGTCAGTCAAACGGATGATCTAACCTGGTCGCACTGAAGAAGCTGGTAACTGCTGTTTTTTCGCTGATAGAAGCTGGTCATGCTCGTAACCACGCAAGTTTCTACTGTATATGAATGAAATCATTGTAGCATTGCATATGTAATTTCTGTTCATATGGTGCATTTTAGTCCCTGTATTGCTCGTTGGTTGCTTTTCCAAAAATGATGACCTACGGACTGCATACCAACTTTCAGACTAGAAATATCATAGTTCCTCGTTCTGGGGTTTTAGACTTGCATCTATGATTCTTTATTCCTTTTTTTTTTTTAATTGAAGATCTAAAGACCAAATCCACAAGAACAAATACTGCATAGTCAGTGGTTCAGTGCATGCAGCTCCTCTGGTCCGGTGCAACATTGCATCAATCTCATTCCCGGCAATCCTCCATTTCAAGCAATTTATTAGGCGTTTGGAAAACAGGAGAGTGACCTCAGCAGCTTTATGAGCTACCTTACCTCGCCGTAGTAGAGGCCAGCCGAGATCTCATTAGGAAGAAATTTGTTCATGGTTCAAATTTATTTGAAGGTATTGAAATTCTTTAATTCGACTAATCTCGAAAATATTTTTGAAATTAGTATTTAAGTACTAATATTAACTGATATTTATCGAAGTTTTCTATCCACACTCAAAACTTTCATTGAAAATTTTCATATATTCAAAATACTGACATGTTATATTGAAATCGAACTTTACCTTGAATCAAAAAAAAAAAAGAGGTATAAAAATCATGTTAGTAATTTACCTTGAACTTTACTCTAATATAAGTCTCAGACACTTGTATTATCTAAAAATGTAGAGGTGTCGATAGAAAAAACATTTCTGAAAAGCCCAAAAAGGGCAAAAAAAAAAAAAAAAAAAATTTAGGCTCAAACGTCGAGTAATCGCGGTCAAAGACAGAGGCATATATATTCGAGTGCGAGTCTGAGAGTCTCAAGTGGTGTGAGAAACAGAGAGCAGCAGGGAAGCGCCGAGATTCAAATTCCGAAGTCAGCGATCAAGAAGAGCGAAGAGAATGTCGGCTTGGAGAGGAAAGCGAAAGGACGAGGAGGACCACGCGTCCGACGGCGACTCTGAGGGCCACGCGCCCCCCAAAAAGACCGCCAAAAGAGACTCCTCCGACGACTCAGCCGAGGACATCGTCGTCTGCGAGGTCACCGCCTCTCTCTCTCTCTCTTCTCTCTCTTTTTTACTGTTCTCTGCTGCTACATGTATAAATTCATGAAAATCAGTGTGTGATTTCTAGGGTTTTTGGGAAATTGCAGATATCAAAGAACAGGAGGGTGACGGTCAGGAACTGGAACGGCAAGGTTATTGTGGACATTCGCGAGTTCTATGTCAAGGAGGGCAAGCAATTGCCTGGAAAGAAAGGTAGTTTGCTTTTTCTTTTTCTGTTTTTTTGAGCTTATATTCGCTTGGCTTAGAGTTTTTGCTTTTTAGGGTTTATCTGCTGATTCTTTTTCTGATTTGGTTGATTGATGGCTTTTTGTGTTTCGGTCAGTTAATTGAAAATCTAATGCTTCATAGAATCAATATACCAGTTGAGAACCATGCTTCAGATCATTATATTTTGGTTTCAGCTATTGAAGGGCGTGAAAATGATAATGCAAAATTAAGTGTTGTTTTTGTGGTTTTCCTTTCCCTTTAAGGTGTTGTAAGCAAAAGCAATCGAGTTCTAAATTCAAGAGCATGAAATTTTGAGCAATTTCTACAAAATGTGTAGTAGACTAAGATAAGCAAAGTTATAGTGAGAGGAAACATATTTATGAGAGAGGAAATAGAAAAAAGTCAAATGGTTACAGAGTGGATAATAACTAAGCTGTTTTTCAGAAAGCTAGTGGTAATTAGGTGATCATTCTATTGTTTTATGAGAACTATAATTCAATTGGTGTTATATAAATTAGTGTTTTGAAAGACGACCTTGAGGCGCATTGATGCAGGGCAGAAGCCTTAGGCGTTTGTGATATACCAGGGAAAAACCATAGTGGAAAACAGGATCCCAGCAGAAACAATGAAGAAAAGAGAGATGAGCATTAAATCCAAACAAAACTGAGAATAAAGAGAATCTTGGTAGGCCTCTGAGAATCTTGGTAGTCTGAATTTATGAATAAAATGGATAGATGATATGTACGGCAGCTGACCTAACCGTATAATACTTAGGCACATTAAATCCTAGGCCTCTGAGATAGATAAACTACTAAAGTTCTAAATTAAGTCTCTCGGATGCTCTTGCATCACACAACCCAAGGCATAGCTTTATGGGACACGTGTGTGCCTCCAATCGTGCCATTTCGAAGAGATGTATACCTCATGGACATCTAATTTGCTTAAACCATGTACAAAGTTCAAACTCCATTTAGCCTGGCCCCAGAAGAATGAGTAGGAAAGCCAGCGAGCAGAGGATGAAGGAGTGTGCAGGAAGGTGGAGGAAAGCAAAAACTTACGCAATGATAGTCTAGTTTAATCTCCCTTCCTTTCCTGGTCCCAGGCCATGACCCAGACCCGCACACAATAGCTCTAATCCTTCATCCTTACTTGCCAGATAACTTCTCCAGCTTCATGTGGTATGACCAGCAACCCAGCAGCTTTAGTGTTATTTTCATTTTTCTTTTCACTTTGATGTGGCATAAATGATTATTATACTTTAGCAGCTTCACGATAGTATCACCAGCCTAGTGACTTTGTATTCTCTTTTTAAGTTCTTATTGCTTGTTTTTTCGAGGACTTGTATGAGAAACTGGATAAAATGCCATGAGATTATTTATTATGACTGTGCTTTGTATTCATTATTTGGTGCATAGAATGACACTCTTTCCCTCGTTTTCAGGAATCTCACTACCGATGGATCAGGTATGCATCTTGATGTACTTACATTTCAATACCTGTTCACAGAATTACCTATTGATCATTGTTTCACTTGTGCAGTGGAATGTTCTTCGGAGTCATGTGGACGAGATTGACAAGGTTGTTAACGAGACTGGTTAGAAATATCTTTTGTTCTTTAACTAGAAAGTATGTGAGCCTGAGCCTGCAAGGTAATTTTGTTTAGGCTGTCAACACATTAACCATGTGTGATGCTTTTGTATCTATCTAGAATTGATAACTGTATTGAGGTCAATGACATTATGCTTGGAATTGGACTTGAACTTCTCATCCATGTATGCAAGTACTTGATCAACTATCTATAAGTATTAGGTTTGCCTATGGTCTGATGTGTATATATATTGCTGCCATCTAAAGCTGACGCATATTACTTTCATAAAATCCAACCGCATAACGTTTGTGAAGGAAACTCTACGCGAGTGATTTGTTGAATCAATTGCACAAATATGTAGGATTTAGAACTGAGACCAGCATTTTAGTGTCGATGCAATGCTACAATATTGTCCACTAAATTCAAAAAATCCAACCGCACAATGTTTGTGAAGGAAACTCTACGTGAGTGATTTGTTGAATCAATTGCACAAATATGTAGGATTTAGAACTGAGACCAACATTTTAGTGTCGATGCAATGCTACAATATTGTCCACTAAATTCAAAAGAATATAGATGCATATGCAATTTGAACTTGTTCCACAATCAAAACACGGCTGGATCTGCCCGACCTTGATGTGTACTCTTCATCCCATGTTCTTTGTACTTGTTACCAAGAGAATATGTACAACTGGATGAAAGCCGTCGATATCCTTCAGATTTTGTTGGTCAGATTACCTTTTGACATATGCACGTCCGGTATAGCAATATTGTGTCGAATACCAGTCACACCATATATTTTTTTTTTTGTGTGTGATGTATTATTAATCGGTACCTCATCCCTTGAGCTTTCAAGCCACGCAGATGGATTCAACGTCTGGTTTAATTGCTATATAACTTTTCAACTTGAAAGAAGAGGCAGATAATGTGAGACAAGGAAGAGAGAGAGAAATAGAATAAGGAAAGAGGGAAGAGGGAGGAGGTCATCGATATGTTGGGAGGGTATTGGAGATGATACATCGTTCCCAGTTTTCTTTGCTTTTTAAAATTTTATTATTAGTTGAATTTTTACCTTTTGTTTTCTAATTGTAAAAAAGAGGGTAAAATTGATGGTATATGACAAAAGTACTGAATGTAGGATTGTAGGGTGTGAAAAGAAATCAATAGCCGAACCCTATCAAAATTCATATAATATTTTTCAATGGGACACTAGTAATTACCACAACAATGATTTACCTACCGTCATTAGGCGTCAGTGATATACCAGAGAAAAACTATAGTGGAAAACAGGATCCCAGCAGAAACAAAGATGCAACTGAGAATAAAGAGTTGTAGGGCAAGAAACCCAAGAGAAACTTAGTAGTCCGAATTTCTGAAATGGATTAATATGTACATCATCCCTAAACGGCTAAACCTAACCCTATTTACTTTGGCACATTAAATCCTAGGCCTCCAAGGGAATAAACTACTCAAGTTCTAAATTAAGAGTGTGCACCAGCATCCTTTGACAGATTTGGTCTTAGTCCTTCATCAACCTTTCAAATCCACAGATTCAAGGTTTCTGTTAAGGATTCCCACTGCAGCCATTGTATCTGCAGAATAATCTTTTCATTGTATGAAAACTGCTTCTTGCACCTCAACTTACTCAAACTATTTATGTATATACCATTATATATTGTGTCAGATTATCTAGGCACCTTATTGTCCACTACTGTTAATCGTCCTTGTAAGATTCTGTACAAAAGTAACAAACTAATACACCAGCTACGTACGTACTGTAATACCCCGGAAAATCCAAATTAAATTCCGTGGATTTTTAGAAATGATTTCACGATAGTAGGAGCGAGTACGAAGCTTGGAGAAGTTGTGGAATTAGTTCGAACGATTTTATTTTCGAAAACGAACGTTTTTAGGGGGTCAACAAAGTTGACTTTTTATACGTTCAAAATTTGGGAAAACTCCCTTCATGAAAGTTGTAGAGCTCGTCGATACGAGTTCGTGGACATGTGGAACGCAATATTCGGAGTTCGTATGATTAAGTTATGAATATTTGAAAATTGGGAATTTTCTATAAATAGGAAAAATATCAGATTTATTCATTAAGGACGAAAAAAATGCAAATTTTGCATTTTGGCCCCCGGTTTCCTCCGTTCTCTCTCCTCCCTACGCAGCCGACCCGACTGACCCGACCCGGACCCATCTCCCTCCTCCGGCGTCCTCCGGCCACGACCCGGCCCTCTCCGGACTCGCCGTGCCACGCCCAGCCGCCTGGTGGCCTCCCCTTGCACCGCCGCTGCCCCCAGACGTGGATCGAAGCCCCCCAGAGCTTAGCATTCGACCCGACCGGATCTTGGCCGTGCCGGCGTTGCACGGGCCGATCCTCCCCATTTTCGTGATCTCCTCCTCCCCCTGATCATCCCCATATAGGCCTTGCTTGACGATTTGGAGTGTGGAGTGAAAGATCACGAGTTGAAGATTTCGACGTCCCTGATTCAATCTGGAATCTGATCAGACGCACGAGATTAATCCAACTTCAACGCTTGATTTAGGACGATCTAGGCCGAACCAGGCTTAGCTCCAGGTATGAAAGTCGACCACCCTTTCATTTTGAACCAGTTTGTAGTTGGTCACTTTGCCATCTGAGGTGGTTGACCGGCGTTGACCGCCCACTGACCACCGCTTGTGGCGGCGCATCAGACCATATTTCGAGTTTTCATTATCTAGGCGATGATCTATGCATCCATACGAGCGTTTTGATATATAACATGGTCATGTTAAAAAAAAGTTGATAAATAGTGGATTTTCGTTTTGACGTTACTATTTAACGTTTTTACGTTTATCTTCGGTTTACGATCTGTGAAGATCTGACCATCGGTTTTGCTTCAATTTTGGATATGTTGATCGTATGACTGTCCCGGTGACTTTGTGAGGTCACGGGCGAAGATCCGACCGTTGGATCTTCGTATAATTGAGAAATAGTGATTCGGAAGGCGATTCGTGAGAATCTGACCGTCGGATTTTCATATAATTTTATGGAGATGTTTGTTAGAGTGATTCAAGAAGATCTGAGTCTTTAATGATAATTTTGGAGGATGATCCTAAGGGCGATCCGTGAGGATCCGACCGTTGGATCATCGTATAAATTCGATCTGACCGTTGGATCATCATTAAATTAGAATCCGACCGTTGGATTTCCGTATATGTGTGCTTTTGAGTTGTTGGCTAAGTTAAGATCATTATTGGATTAGGTGATCGATGGATTTATTTGGCGGACGATTCGTGAGATTGTTAATGGAGCTGTTAAGAAGACGCAGCTGGATTAGAGGTGAGTAATCCTCACGTGGTTCATATTACGAACCCAATATATTTAATTGCTTTATTTTGCAATCATATGAACTATTGTTGGTGTATTAGACATTCCTGTGTGAATGTCTGTATATATATTATTACGTGAAATAATATGTATTGTTGGAGTTGTGTTGAGTTTATTGTTGAGAAACAATATATTGTGAGAGGTATTGAGTTTATTGTTGAGAAACAATATATTGTGAGAGGTGTTGAGTTTTATTGTTGAGGAACAATAAATTGTTGTGATCTGTGGAGATCACTAGGTCACGAGGTGACCATGGCATCTATTAGTGAATCACGCTCTCGTACCGGGCTGGTGGTTATTAATAGTATTAAATCGTAATCACGTCTGTGGCCGGACGAGTGGTTACGTTCAGTTAGAGCTCTAGTCTGTCTGCCAAATGTGGAGTGACCTTATGAGTGAAATTGAGAGTAACTCATAAGTGTCAATATATATATGGTAACCTTATGAGGGAAATTGAGAGTAACTCATAAGGGTCTATATATATATATGAGTCTGTCTACCAAATGTTGGGAAATCTTATGAGCGAATTTGAGAGTAACTCATAAGTGTCTATATGTATATATGAGAGTGAGTGATCTTATGAGCTAAATTGAGAGTAACTCATAAGTGTCTACATATATATATGAGAGTGAGTGATCTTATGAGCTAAATTGAGAGTAACTCATAAGTGTCTATATATATATATGAGAGTGAGAAAGTAACGTGGGTTTGTGGTAGTCTTGAAATCTAATAAATCAACAGTTCTTTCTTGTTTACTCATACTGGCTGTAAAAAGCTTACCGGGTTTTGTGTTGTTGCAACTCCCGGTACACTATTCAAATTGTGTAGCGGGTAATCCTACAGGACAGGAGAACCAGGACGGTGATCGTGCGGTTAGAGCAATTGTTAGAGTTTTACAACAATTGTAAGTTGTGAGGTGTGTTATGCTCATTTGAGCTTTATAATATATTGTGAGAGTGAATTGTAATAATGAACTCGAAGTTTCGAGATTTGGTTTTTTTGAAATTGTAATTATTCAGGTTTCGGATTTGAATTTATCATTCAAAATCCGGGGCGTGACAGTTTGGTATCAAAGCGTAAGGTACATATTTGGTGATAATCAGTACCTCCCGAGTGATGGCCCGTCTGCAGCGGATCCCCATCATATACTCTTCGGTACTGGTAAAATCATTGGGTATGTCTTAGTATGGGGTCTAGACAACGTGTAAGTCCGTAGGACGGTAGAGTTGTCTACTAAGTTCGTATTAGAATAAGTTTAGTTTCCGCGAGTTGTGATCTTCGAGGAATAGGAACCTCTGGATTTAACTCTGATGAGTCGGTGAGGTAGAGGTCGAGTCTGATGTAGGGACATGACCTTTCTATGGAGACAGTTGAGGATGAGGTGGAGGCATTAGAGGTTGAGTTGCCTAGTCTACCTGTAGTTGATGTGATGGATGTTATTCTTGGGTTGAAATGGTGAAAGAGATTGAGACCCTAGGAATAGTTGAAAAGAGAATTGATCTCACCAACTCAAGATGATAGGAGTGTGAGAGATTATGAGACAGAATTCTCAAGACTATATTGGTGTTCGAGTGTAGTGATGTAATTTGGGAGATACTTATGTTACCTTTAATAAGGGTAGTATGTCAAGTGATCATGGCATAGGTTGACTTTGTAAGTGAAGTGGTGGAGCTTGTGTAGCTTCTTTGAGTTATCACCTTTGAGGAATGGGAACCTTTGGATTAAACTCTGGTGGAGTTATTGAGGATGGTTTTCACGAAAAACAGTATCCTTATGTGCATTGTAGTCGTTGGTTGTTGGGGTCATGGTGTTTGACCAATGCTTGTATCTAAAGTCGTTACGAGTATTTGACTAGTAGTTGTGATACTTTCCATTAGTTGGATATGCAGATGTTTTGAGTTGAAGAATACTTAGCAGTTATTGGTTGCTTAGTGATGGAATTGTGTTATAATGGAGCATTCATTCATGCACAGTTGTTTGGTGTTTAGGATAGCTACTATATATTAGCTAAATGTCGGGGTGTGGTTTGAGATCTGCGGATGGTATTGGAAATTATTGTGGAGTGCTGGTTCACTGACTATTGTTGAGTAGTAATGCATAATTCGTTGTTACTATGATGGATTTTGTGTATGGTTGACTTATGGAAAGATTGATATGACCTCGTGATAGGATTGACTGTGAAGAGACATTGTGTTGATGTATGAGCTTAGGTAATAACGTTGTTTTCAACTCTAGGAGTGCTAGGGTTGTATAACTAATTTATGAGGCCAGATACTGTTGTGAGGACAGATTATGGATTATGACGTGGTTAGTGTGAAGTGCTATAATCACAGAATTTTGACCCACTAGATGTTGACTTACCACCAAATGAGCAGTGAGGTGATTCGTGGGTGAGATACTGAGTGTGGTACCAGTATCGATTAGTGGATGCTAAGATGGTACATATTGCTTGTTGAAGCAATTGATAGATGGAGTGATCGAGATTTTTTTTAGAGTTGTAAGTGTAACTCTAAAGATGTGGGTTTTTCCTAGCTAACTCAGGATGTGTTTAGCTTTATAAATCCCTAATCCTATCGATGAAATTGTTGTGTTTGGTTTGACTCAGAGGATACTAGCTAGACCTCGATGCGACTTAATTGATTGTTGGATTCTTTTTGAGTGATTGTTTTTATTGCATCATTATGAAAGATGTGTGCAGTAGAGTTGTTTATGGTTTTGAAAACAGTATTGGGTGACCAAGGTTCGATCCTTGGTGTTGTTGTTGGTTAAACAAACAGGAAAGAAAACATGCACACCATCTTATTGAGTTTATATTACAAAAAAAAAAAAAAAAAAAAAAAAAAAAAAAAAAGCGAGGACTATGCTATACTAAGCCTAGTCAGTAGCTCCGGATGGGTTGAGGCTGAGCTCAAGAGAAACGTTTGAGCCACTGTGGTAACCGCCTGAGCCACCAGAATAGTAACCAAAAGCGCTACCTTCCTCGGAAGTAGCCTTCAGGTTACCAAAGACGTCCTCGCCGTGCACGGGGAACAGAGGAAGAGTTTGAACCTCCTGGTGATCTCCTCCTCGTTGTTGCAGGGATGTTTGTCCTCCTGTTGTGCCAAAAGAGTTGTACTAGTATTAGTGTTGAAGTGTGAGGAAGAATATGAAACAGAATTTAAATCAAGAAATCCTTCATTACCAGTAGAATAGGTGGAACCAAAGTTGAGATCAATGGATCTACCATCATCAGTAGAACTAGTGGACCCAAAATTGATGTCAATGGATCCACCAGCTGGCCCAAAATTGATGTCGATGGATCCACCAGCACCAGTAGAACCAGTGGACCCAAAATTGAGATCAATGGATCTACCAGTACCAAGAGAACTAGTTCTCATGGGCACTGGAGCAGCCTGATTACACCTATTCATCTGCTTCTCTCGAGCCCTGACGTTCTGGAACCAAAAGTAAATGTTCTTACCCTCAACATACCCATACTGGTTCAGCTGGAGACAGATCTCGTGAATCTGCTCTGTAGTTGGGCACTTAAATCCCTTGACATAGTAAAGATCCTTGAGGATTCTTATTTGTTCTGGAGTAGGAATCCACCTGGTACGGCTTCGCCAGAAATCCATGTTGGCACTACTTCCAGCTGCTTGGGTGTTTCCTCCCTCCTCTGTTGGTTGCTGTTGTTGTGGTTCCATTTGTTGCGGGGTTTGGAGCTCCATTAGTTGCAGAGTTCGTGGCTCTTGGGTCATGGGGTGAGAGGATGTGGAAATCGAGGAATACATGGTTTAGTGTTTGAGGGAGATTTTGTTAGAAGGATTGGAGTTGTTGAACTGGTGATTGGAGATCTGAGATTCTCAGAGGAAAGATGAGATCGAATCTTCAAATGGAAGAAAAGATCTGAGAAAGAAGGATTGAAGATTTGGAGGAAAAGATTGAAGATCTGAAAGTTCAGAGGAAAGATGGGATTGAATCAACTAGATGGGAGAGAAGATCAGAGAGAAGGATTGAAATTGATGAAGAAAGGATTTGAGTTTTGAGAGGAAGGCTGCAGAGTTTGAGAGAGAATGGCTGGGGAAAATTTCTTTTCTTTGGTGTGAACAGTTTTTCTCCAGGATGCACCTATTTATAGAACGAGGTGAGCAGATCTCCACCGTTGGATGGACGATCTCTGAGATTCAATCCACGCGTTGGATTAAAGTCGCCCCGAAACCCGGAAAAGCTGTTGGCGCGTGGAGAGCGTGTAAGGGGACCGAGGGAATCTCGAGGCGCTGTGGCAGACAGCTGTAGCCGAAAGCAGATTTGACTGCCGTAAATCACGGAAGGGATAAGCCGTGACACAAGTGGGCCGTACTTGGGCCTGTCTCGGATCAAGGCATCACTGTAGCTGTGGGTGGAGGCCTGATGGGCCGAGTTTCAGAAACAGTTTTGGACATGATGGGCCGAGTTTCTGAAACAGTTTTGGATGAGTTGGGCCGGATTTCTGTAACAGTTTTGGATACGTTGGGCTGGGTTTCTGCAACAGTCTTGGATGTTTTGGGCCGAATTGTTGAAACAGTTGAAACAGTTGGTTTAAATAAAAGGATTGGTATGGATAATAACGTGAGCAGCCGTGCTCGAGTGGTTGAGTGTACAGTTCGTGTACAAGAGGTCTGAGGTTCGAACCTCGCCTCTTGTTTATTTTTATTATGTTCGTTTATGACATAATAAGTATAAAATTTGTACACATTATATTAAGCACAGCTTGTGCTCCAGTGGTTGGTGGGCAAAGCCCTTGTGCAGCAGGTTAAGGTTTCGAACCTTGCCTCCCCCGTTATTTTATTTATGTCGCTTATGACATAATAAATATAACACGTGAGCATATATTAATGAAGGCAGCTCTTGCTTCAGTGGTTGGGAGCAAAACCTTCGTGTTTGAGGTCGGGAGTTCGAACCTTACCTCTTACAAATATTTTTGGATCTCGTATATGCTTGATATACGACGTATATACGGTATGTACGGTATACATACGTATATACGGTCTGTACGGTATGCATACGAATATACAGTTGTACGGTATGCATACGTATATACGATCTGTACGGTATGCATACGTATATACGGTATGTACAATTTCATACCGTAGCCGAGCTGGAAGTTGGTGGGCCGATTGGTAGGCCCAAATAGTAAGCCCAAATAGTAAGCCCAAATAGTAAGCCCAAATAGTAAGCCCGAATGGTAGGCCCAAATGGTAAGCCCAATTGTTCGGCCCGAATAGTAGGCCCAAATGTTAAACCCAAAGTGGTTTGGGCCGGTTCGAAATGTGGATGGTCCGATTTCTTCAGGCCCAATTGGCCAGCCCTAGTGCTTAACCCAAGGATTGAGCAAGCCCAAGTCATCATCATTGGATGACATAATTTATTGGCGTGCTTTTGGGGATGATTTGTTTTGAGTGATGCATCTTAAGTTTTACTATGGAGATTTACCGTGATGCTAATTGAGTAGCGAAACACTTTGTGAGAGTGTTTACTGTGCTTGTATGCCAGTACAGAGTGATGATCTATGTGAAGATCTATGTGATGATCTATGTGAAGATCTATGTGAGGATCTATGAGATGATCCATGTGATGATTTTGTGTAATTGATGTGGATTGATGTTGAACAATTGTGTTGTGCGTTTACGTTTGTGATGAAAGGATTTAGTGGCCATAGGAATGTATTTTTATACAAGGGTTGAGGCTTTGTAGATTACTACAGCTTTGGGAAAGATGGATATTCGATGGTTAGGTCAACCTTAATCGAGAGGAATTGACTTACGCTCAAATTTCGGGACGAAATTTCTTTAAGGAGGGTAGACTGTAATACCCCGGAAAATCCAAATTAAATTCCGTGGATTTTTAGAAATGATTTCACGATAGTAGGAGCGAGTACGAAGCTTGGAGAAGTTGTGGAATTAGTTCGAACGATTTTATTTTCGAAAACGAACGTTTTTAGGGGGTCAACAAAGTTGACTTTTTATACGTTCAAAATTTGGGAAAACTCCCTTCATGAAAGTTGTAGAGCTCGTCGATACGAGTTCGTGGACATGTGGAACGCAATATTCGGAGTTCGTATGATTAAGTTATGAATATTTGAAAATTGGGAATTTTCTATAAATAGGAAAAATATCAGATTTATTCATTAAGGACGAAAAAAATGCAAATTTTGCATTTTGGCCCCCGGTTTCCTCCGTTCTCTCTCCTCCCTACGCAGCCGACCCGACTGACCCGACCCGGACCCATCTCCCTCCTCCGGCGTCCTCCGGCCACGACCCGGCCCTCTCCGGACTCGCCGTGCCACGCCCAGCCGCCTGGTGGCCTCCCCTTGCACCGCCGCTGCCCCCAGACGTGGATCGAAGCCCCCCAGAGCTTAGCATTCGACCCGACCGGATCTTGGCCGTGCCGGCGTTGCACGGGCCGATCCTCCCCATTTTCGTGATCTCCTCCTCCCCCTGATCATCCCCATATAGGCCTTGCTTGACGATTTGGAGTGTGGAGTGAAAGATCACGAGTTGAAGATTTCGACGTCCCTGATTCAATCTGGAATCTGATCAGACGCACGAGATTAATCCAACTTCAACGCTTGATTTAGGACGATCTAGGCCGAACCAGGCTTAGCTCCAGGTATGAAAGTCGACCACCCTTTCATTTTGAACCAGTTTGTAGTTGGTCACTTTGCCATCTGAGGTGGTTGACCGGCGTTGACCGCCGCGTTGACCGCCGCGTTGACCGCCCACTGACCACCGCTTGTGGCGGCGCATCAGACCATATTTCGAGTTTTCATTATCTAGGCGATGATCTATGCATCCATACGAGCGTTTTGATATATAACATGGTCATGTTAAAAAAAAGTTGATAAATAGTGGATTTTCGTTTTGACGTTACTATTTAACGTTTTTACGTTTATCTTCGGTTTACGATCTGTGAAGATCTGACCATCGGTTTTGCTTCAATTTTGGATATGTTGATCGTATGACTGTCCCGGTGACTTTGTGAGGTCACGGGCGAAGATCCGACCGTTGGATCTTCGTATAATTGAGAAATAGTGATTCGGAAGGCGATTCGTGAGAATCTGACCGTCGGATTTTCATATAATTTTATGGAGATGTTTGTTAGAGTGATTCAAGAAGATCTGAGTCTTTAATGATAATTTTGGAGGATGATCCTAAGGGCGATCCGTGAGGATCCGACCGTTGGATCATCGTATAAATTCGATCTGACCGTTGGATCATCATTAAATTAGAATCCGACCGTTGGATTTCCGTATATGTGTGCTTTTGAGTTGTTGGCTAAGTTAAGATCATTATTGGATTAGGTGATCGATGGATTTATTTGGCGGACGATTCGTGAGATTGTTAATGGAGCTGTTAAGAAGACGCAGCTGGATTAGAGGTGAGTAATCCTCACGTGGTTCATATTACGAACCCAATATATTTAATTGCTTTATTTTGCAATCATATGAACTATTGTTGGTGTATTAGACATTCCTGTGTGAATGTCTGTATATATATTATTACGTGAAATAATATGTATTGTTGGAGTTGTGTTGAGTTTATTGTTGAGAAACAATATATTGTGAGAGGTATTGAGTTTATTGTTGAGAAACAATATATTGTGAGAGGTGTTGAGTTTTATTGTTGAGGAACAATAAATTGTTGTGATCTGTGGAGATCACTAGGTCACGAGGTGACCATGGCATCTATTAGTGAATCACGCTCTCGTACCGGGCTGGTGGTTATTAATAGTATTAAATCGTAATCACGTCTGTGGCCGGACGAGTGGTTACGTTCAGTTAGAGCTCTAGTCTGTCTGCCAAATGTGGAGTGACCTTATGAGTGAAATTGAGAGTAACTCATAAGTGTCAATATATATATGGTAACCTTATGAGGGAAATTGAGAGTAACTCATAAGGGTCTATATATATATATGAGTCTGTCTACCAAATGTTGGGAAATCTTATGAGCGAATTTGAGAGTAACTCATAAGTGTCTATATGTATATATGAGAGTGAGTGATCTTATGAGCTAAATTGAGAGTAACTCATAAGTGTCTACATATATATATGAGAGTGAGTGATCTTATGAGCTAAATTGAGAGTAACTCATAAGTGTCTATATATATATATGAGAGTGAGAAAGTAACGTGGGTTTGTGGTAGTCTTGAAATCTAATAAATCAACAGTTCTTTCTTGTTTACTCATACTGGCTGTAAAAAGCTTACCGGGTTTTGTGTTGTTGCAACTCCCGGTACACTATTCAAATTGTGTAGCGGGTAATCCTACAGGACAGGAGAACCAGGACGGTGATCGTGCGGTTAGAGCAATTGTTAGAGTTTTACAACAATTGTAAGTTGTGAGGTGTGTTATGCTCATTTGAGCTTTATAATATATTGTGAGAGTGAATTGTAATAATGAACTCGAAGTTTCGAGATTTGGTTTTTTTGAAATTGTAATTATTCAGGTTTCGGATTTGAATTTATCATTCAAAATCCGGGGCGTGACATTTACATTACTATAATTGTTTCCGATAATCTAGTGTACCTTATTTTCCACTACTGTTAATCCTCCTAATAAGATTGTGTTTGTCATGCTTGCTACTAATCTGTTTAGAAATTTGTCTTGCCTCTAGAAACTATTTACAGTTCAAGATTACTTGAATCAGTGAATTGGACTGCGAATACATCTCTTCGCTATTTTTTTGGGTACAGAGCATTGGTGCATTTAGATTAATTTATTTCAGGTCTACTGTATTTTGTCCCACATACACAAATCCCTTGTAACTTCGTCTCTGTAAATTTCTAATATTGGTCCTTGTATGCATTGTTCTTACTCTGATCGCATTTGATCACTTAAGGTGTGAATGGCTCATACTTCTTAACTTATTTAAAGCATCCATTTGGCACAATTTACCAGAAAAATTCTATATTATTAATTCATTGTTCACTAGTATTGTGCTTGATCCTGCATGTTCTGAATCTGATATGTTTCTTGGTAATCTCGACTTCATAGGTCCCGTTTACATGATTCAATTTACATCTCACCAGCTGGAAATACTTCCAAACTATAGTACCAACCATTTAGTAAGTGCACTTCGATAGTAAGATGGGGAATTGGGGATTGCCTCGATAGATTGACCTTTTCTTTCTGCTTGGCCTTTATATTCAGTTATCTACAGATAAGAATCTATATCTCATCTTATGTGCACACCCCATTTTTCTCAGAGAATTCCAGCATATGTCTACCCAACACATTAACAAATAGTGTTATTTTCATTTTTCTTTTTCACTTGATGTGGGATAAATAATTATTATAGTTTAGCAGCTTCGCAAGAGTATTACCAGCCTAGTGACTTTGTATTCTCTCAAGTTCTTATTGCCTGTTTTTCGGAGGACTTGTATGAGTAAATGAATAAAATGCTATGAGATTATAATGCTTGAATGATGATTAATCTTCTTTTATCTCCTGAGTATGCATTGTAGTCATTATGTGGTGCATAGAATGACACTCTTTTCCTCGTTTTCAGGAATCTCACTACCGGCGGATCAGGTATGCATCTTGATGTACTTACATTTCAATACCTGTTCAGAGAATTACCTATTGATCATTGTTTCTCTTGTACAGTGGAATGTTCTTCGGAGTCATGTGGACGAGATTGACAAGGTTGTTAACGAGACTGGTTAGAAATATCTTTTGTGCTTTAACTAGAAAATATGTTAGCCTGCAAGGTAATTTTGTTTAGGCTGTCAACACATTAACCATATGTGATGCTTTTGTATCTATCTAGAATTGATAACTGTATTGAGGTCAATGACATTATGCTTGGAATTGGACTTGAACTTCTCATCCATGTGTGCAAGTACTTGATCAACTATCTAAAGTATTAGGTTGCCTATGGTCTGATGTGTATATTACTGCCCTCTAAAGCCGAAGCATATGACTTTTGAAAAATCCAACCGCATAATGTTTGTGAAGAAAACTCTAGTTGAATGATTTGTTGAATCAATTGGACAAATATATTGGAATTAGAACTGAGACAAGCCATTCTCAAAAAAAAAAAAAAAAAAAAAAAAAAAAAAAAAAAGAGAACTGAGACAAGCATTTTAGTGTCGATACAATTCAAATTCTAAGATGCAATGTTACAATACTGGCCACTTTATTCAAAAGCATAGAGATACATATATGCAATCGAACTTATTCCACAATCTATATAATTAGATATGCATACCCAAAAGGCCAAAACATGGGATGAATGAACATGGGATCAAAATTCATATAATATATATATATATATATATATATTTTTTTTTTTTTTTCACATAATGGTACACTACTAATTACCACGTTTATAACCTACCATCACCAAAGGACCAAGGAGCGTACGGTATGCGTCTCTTTCAATAGATTTGTAAACTTTTGGCCCCTTCATAAAAAATAAAGATCTATCCTTTCTATTCACTCGGAACTGGTTTTAGCTCACTGCCTATGACATGTTAATTTTTGTTATGGTTACTGAGAAGTTGAGATTGCTGTTTCTGTTTTCCAAGTGAAACACTAGCTGAAAAGAACGAGCGAGACCTTCAAGCCCAAATAGAAGAAGCTGAGAGACATGTAAGTAACTCTTGTTTGCCATTACTTAATTTATTCTTTGTTTTTTTTTAAAAAAAAAATTTCTTTTATATGCGGAATGATTTCAGTCAAGTTGTAGTTAACCTAAAACTGTGCCAAAGTCTGTATTACTACTTAATCTTTCTGTTTTCTAGTTATTTATAAAAAACTGATATCAATGATCCAAAATCTGTTGAGAAAATGAAACCCTTGCATAGATTATTGTGGTACTACTCTACTACAGCATTGCATAGATTCTCATAGTGCTTGAAGCCAAGATCCTTAAGTAGTTTTATGGTAGATTTTTGAGTTTTTGTTTATGGATGGGGAAAGCAAAGGCAGCAGAACTTTTCCTATTCTTAAGTAATATTGTTAAAAAAATTTCGTATATACAGATTTAATCCATTTTTGGCTTTGTAATTGTGTACATCTCATTGCTTGAGTGCTTACTTCTATGTTCAGAAGCTTTTCATTGTTTGTTGTTTCTTAGTGAGTGTATTATACTATTCTCTATCTCCCTCTTTCTCTCAAGCTGATACTACATGTCTACATTTTGTATCAATGTATGTCACCACTCACCAGGCAATTGTAAGTGTATTAAAAATGCTTATTTTTGAATTAGAAACAATTAGAAAATTATTATACTAAATGTGGTAAGAAAAATAAAGGAATATTGAACTCTATGATGTTCAACCATATTTGTTGTGGAATCAAGTCATCAACCCAACCATTGTCGCACAGAACACACGTTATTGTGCAGGGCTTTAAGTTTTCAATACGGAAGTATAAACTACAAGGGATTGTTTGCATGTATAGGAATGATATTCAATGAAAGATGCAAATACGTTGGGATTGTTTGCATAAGACGTGAACTTCAAAATACACTGTTTTCATTTTCATTTAGAACGGGATTCAACAGGTTGATTTGTGACGACCAATTAAGTATTTGTGTGCTACAAAGTGGTTCCTGATATGAACTTTTTAAAAGATTCTGGTGATATATATGCTATGAATTTTGAAAATATCCTGAATGTTCTAGTCTTTGCTCTTTGTTTGTATATATATATATATATATATCTCTTTTTATACTTTCATTTGTTTCTCTCTTATCTGTTTTAGAACTACCCCCAACTCTCTCTCTTAACTTCATCCTCAGATTACTTTAGCATAATTATTTTTCATTAAACCTTTGTTCTTTCTGTGCTGTATTCTTGTTGAGAATTACATTAGAAAATTTGCAACTAATAAGGCTACAAACATATAACCTATTGATTTAGCATTGTTATTACTGCACATGTCTGGGTATTTTGGCATGGAACCAGTATTACTCTACAAGTCTGACAACTTGTATTTCATCTTTTGAAATCATACTCAACTGACTTTTATGGCACGGTACTAGGAAGCTTGGAACAAGTTCAATTCAGAGGAGCTATTTTGAATTCCTTCAATGATTCTTCCACTTCGAGCTACTCCATTTGGCAATCATATCATTTGTCGTAGAAGAAGAAAAACTTCTGCTTCCTTTCCGAAAGAAAGACTTTGTATCGGTATCTATGTTTGGGTTAATGTGGAATATACCGAGAGTGGTTTCCATTTGCCATCCGAAGATGCCTAGAGGGTATTCTCTTATATTTTCCTTTCTTCTTCCCCTTGTTCTTTCTCTTCTTACAATTGTTTGTTTAGGGAAGTAAATTCATGGTTTATAGGATTTCCAAAAGATGGCTTTTGAAAATTAGAAAAAGCTAGTGGTATGGTATACCAAATTGTGGTATCACAATCAACTTTTGTTCATCGAATCACCCGGATAATATAGCCCGGACAGATTTTTGACCTGATTTTCATATGTGTTTGTGATATTGCTCATTCTGTTGAACATGTATATAGCATTATTTGTGTTGATATCAAAACATTAATTATTAATATATCAGTGATGATTGAGCTCTGAAGTTTAAGACGTGATCTGCTTTCTATATCTTTTCCTGTAACAAGTCTAATTCTTGAGTAACAGCCAATTTGGAAAAGCTTAACTACTTATCATGCTTTCTTATTTATTTTCCATTGAGCTTATGAAAGACTTTTAGTTAATCTTATTCTAAGATTGCATGACATGCTTTCTTTGCAATTGAGGCTAAGTTGGTGTTTGGCATGTGTGCATGTTGTTACGTCTAGATGTATTAGTGGCTTTTGTTTTTTTTTTTAGTCTCGAAATTTTCCTTACTTACCAACATAATATCGTGCGAAAGTATTGAAATTTCGGGAAAGATCTATTCAATAACTAGCTTGCAATTTTTAAAATTCACCAACATTTCTAAATTTTCAATGATTCAAAAATTTATAAAAAGTTTAAAAACCTTTCAAAATTTTACACCTACATATGATTATAGTTAAGATCCTTGACCCAAAGCACCAAAATAAGTAAAAATTATCCAACTTACCCCAGCAACAGATTTTTGTTCCCACATACCCAGATTAAAGTAAAACGACAATTCTGCCCTCGACCTAATTAATGAATTACATATGCCTCTATCATCATCATCGATCTCTCTCCTCTCCTCGGCACGGCGACTTCTCTCTCTCTCTCTCTCCCTAAATTATTCACCACGGCGGACGACTGACCGGGTAATTTCGCAGTTAATTTCTTCTGCATTTCAACGATGCCATGCTTCCGACAATCTCTGCAGACTCTCGGTTCTCCTGCGATCTCCGCCTTCCAATCTCGTTCGAATTTCAGGTATCTCTGTGCTTCTCTTTCGAGTTACTCGATTTTCGGCTTCGGATCTTTTCGAAACGAAATAATGTAGTTTTGGTTTTTTGAAGTTTCAGCTACTGGAGTTGGAAGCTGCGTGGAGGAGTTAGGCTTCATCATCAGGTTAATTTAATTTTTCTCGCATCATGGAATGAGTTCACGTTGGCTAACTGCCCTGCGATGGCGTCTGCACACTCTATAAGACCAGTCTATCCGACGAGGAGAATCATATATGTAAAACCCCAAATTATGAAATTATTGAGGAGAAGCATATCAGCAACAGAGGCCAAGCTTGGATCCCTCAGCTGCACCCGATTTCTGGGTGGTTTGATCCGATTTGGTGGCCAGAGCATTTTCTGAGTGGCCAAATCATTTTTTTTTTTTAGTAAATTGTGGACGGCGAGAATGAAAGAAAAACGAAAAAAAAAAAGTTTTATACAATTTTGTCTTGTTTTATACATGCACAGCTTTGAAAATACAAGCTTTTTTTTCTTTTTCTTTTTTTGTAAAATGGGGGCAGAAGGCCCAGAAGGAAAGAAAACTGGAAAAAAAAAATCTATTGGAGGGCAATAAAGGGCTATTGGGGGGCAATAGAGGTCTGTTAAAGGTCTATTAAGGGGCAATAGACGTCTATTGGGGGACAATAAATGTTTTGAATTGATGTAATCTCCTCTTGTTTTCCTTAATCAAAGTTTTATTTGTCTAATTTTAGAGAGAATAGTTCTCATTCCGTAGGACCGAAATGTCTATTGAGGGGGCAATACAGGTCTATTGGGAGGGCAATAAACCTCTCCGGCCCCATATGTGATCTCCGACAACCTCTTTGGGGACTTCTGGTGAGGTTTCATAAACCTCTATTGCCCCCCAATAAAGGTTTATTGGGGGGCAATAAAGGTTTATTGCCTCTCTATTGGGAAGGCAATACAGGTCTATTTGGGGGCAATAAACCTTTCCGGCGACCTATAAGATCTCTGACTACCTCTTTAGGGATCTCCGGCGAGGTTTTCAGAGAATCCGGTGGGCGGCGGCCGATGACAGGAATCCGGCGATCGGAATATGGCGATCGTTAACCGGAATCTGGCTGCCGGTGACAGGAGTCCCGCGGCTGGTGACGGGACTCTGGCGAAGTCTCCTAAGTCTTCTCTCTCTTCCATTCTCTCTCTCTCTCTCTCTCTCTCTATGACAGTCTATGTAACAAAGGGGTGAGGGTAAAATAGTCTAAAAAAAAAAACTTAAAAGGGTATTAAGTAAGAGCTCCTTAGAGGTGTTTTGGGTAAGGGGGAATTAAAAAAACTTAATTGGGTAAGTGGAAAAAAAATCCCTAAAATTGGGGTAAATGGACAAAAACCCTTATAGTTATGGCCAAAATTGAGCAATGTTTGTAATAACTATTAGCACAAAAACCCATAGCTAATCTCCTCTAAACCATATTATAGACCCTTTCTAGAGATGAACCTCCTTACTTTAAGAATTTGAGGATTTTCACTATTTTACACTAGTATATGACCTAATTTAATGATTTCAACCGTTGGCAAAACTACAATATATATACACACACACACACACACACAAAACTATAACGGTGAAAGTACTCATGTAATTCAATGTTTAGTGTACGATTTGTGCAAAAAATATGTATATATGGCGTGATGGCCTAGTCTCCCATTGAGTTTCTACCATAAAAAAAAAATTGAGATGTTTAAAGTGAATTTTTAAGAATTGTTAGAAACTCAACATATACTATGTCACCTTAAATTGCTACAACTCACTATATTATAATGTTATTCAAGATTTTCTTTTGAAATATAGTACATAATTGATCAAATAAACATCTCCAAAAGTTTCATTTAAATTTTCCATGTTTTCCTTCAAATTTCCATCATTTTTGTTGATTTTTTACCGATATCGATATATCATTGATATTTCTGTCCAAATTTTTACTGTTCGGACCATCAATATTTCCTCTATACTCGAAATTTTGGTCATTGGAAAGAACTCATTTTGGGTTAAACAGTAAATTGTGCTGTATCATTTGGTTAAGGCTGAAGTGCTACTTCTACATTTCCACAAAATCAACATAAACCTGAGATTATGTGGTCTTAAAATGCTTGGAAAGAAAAGGAATCAGGACTGTTTAGAGTGGTGGAATTGGTGCATGCTGATGCTGTTACGTTTATGAAGGTACTGAAGCTGTCAGACGAGCCTATTTCTGAAACATGGATATTACAGCTGTCCAAATACTGGGGCAATCTTATAAATCCTCTTCTAATTTCTGAAATTTTCATGACTTGTACAGACTCATCTGTGCTACAACCATGCTCTATCAACTCTTTTGGTAACTTTGGACCATTTGATAAAACGTAGAATTACTATCTAAAAAGAGATGGTTGAGACGAGAGAAATCATACCGCATATCAGTCTTTTGTTGGAATAAATATTGTAGAGAAAGAGAGTTAAGGAGGAAGAAATCAATCCCGTGATGAGAACAGATCCTCAGATGACCCAGTGATTCCACATGATTCTATCGTCAAGGAACAATTTAATCACTAGCTTGATGACTTTTTTTTGTACCTATGAATGCTAGTTACAATTTTTCCACACAACTGAGTGTTAAACAGCGACAAGCGTGGCCCGTGGCCCACCATTGTACCGATACTGTCCCAACTTAACCACCCGTTAGGTGTTGGGTTTTAATCACAAAAGGCCTCGGTACAATTGGGTGAGATCCACCCACTTATAAGTTATATTTTATTTGTCACTTTTGCAATGTGGGATCTTTCCTCTCCAACACGCCCCCTCACGTGCAACCTGACTCTAGGTTAGCACGTGAAATTAATTAATCCAATTTCCACATTGGAAATTGGGACACAAGTCTCATATCGGAGACTTGATCAATACAATCCAAGGTCCACATTGGACACTTGGGTAATTTCGATGGCAATACAAGGAACCCCAATTTGGGCTCATGATACGTGTCTACGTGGAGACGCAATTGGAGAAGGACCCGCTCTGATACCATGTTAAACAGCGACAAGCGTGGCCCGTGGCCCACCATTGTACTGATACTGTCTCAACTTAACCACCCGTTAGGTGTTGGGTTTTTTAATCACAAAAGGCCTCGGTACAATTGGGTGAGATCCACCCACTTATAAGTTATATTTTATTTGTCACTTTTCCAATGTGGGATCTTTCTTCTCCAACACTGAGACCATATGAAGGCTATAACCTTGGGAGGAAGATCCCATTTCCAGTTATCAGTACCTGTGAACAATGATAGATAAGCAGACTTCACAAGGAAATTCTCATTGGAGTAAAATTTTAGATATGCTTATCAGCTCCACTACGAGGGAAGAATAATCCCCTATATTTTTTGAAAAATATCATTAGGAAGCAAGTATTCTAGCAATATGAAGAAAGTAATTCCAAACCAAGCTATAAAGCAGGCCCCGTGCAGTGAGTAAAATTAAGAATGGAACCACAATTACCACATTAACCTACCATCAAGTGGAGTTCATAGGAAAATATTACCACATTAACCTACTAACATCAACTTATCATAATATACTAGTTGTCTCGAATGGAAATTGAGCAACCTTCAAGGAAAGTAAATCCCAAATATATAATTCTACATATATAGGTCCTTTTCTCTAGAATGAGAAACTCTCTGTGCCAACTCACTATTTCTTCCTCTTGCAATTTCTTCAAAGACAAAAGTAGTGCACTGCTGTGACTAGTGTGGCGATGGAATGCATGCGGCTGATGCAACTGCTTAAGTGCAGGTGTCACTAGCTCTAACTGCTCTGCCTCAGGATCTAACTTATCTACCTCCGGCCTCTCTTCTATTGGCTCTATCGGCCCTGGCTGCTCTGCCTCCAACCTCTCCTCGTCTAGCTGCTCTAGTCTGGGCAACCTTGACTCTCTCACACTGGCTGCTCTGCCTCCAGCCTATCTTGTATGGAATCCTGTTCAAGCAGCTCTGCCTCTCTAAGCTCTGCCTCTCTCGACCGCTCTAACCGTGTCTCCGAGGACTCGTCAGCCTCTAGCTGCTCTGACTCCTCTATCTCCATCCTCTCCTGTGTAGAAGTGTCTACCTCTAGCTATCTCAGCTCTGCCTCTCTCAGCCGATCTGACTATGACTCCAGCTCTAGCTACTCTCTCACCTCTGCCTCTCTCGGCCACTCTGGCTGCTTTGCCTCCAACTCTGGCAGCTCTGCCTCTGGCTCTGACAACTGTATCTCTGCCTCTAGCACTGCCTACTTTGTCTCTGGCCTCTCTTGTGACTGACATGCCTCTGGCTGCTATCGTCACTCTTACTCTCCCGGCTCTATTACAGATAACTCATCTGCCTCTCGTACAGTCGTCGCTCCGGCTGATAGAGGTGATGAGTGCGGTGCAGGTAGGAATGTCGGGCGTGTGGGATCATGCACCTTTCCCCAAGAAACACGAAAATCCCAACCATGATGGAAATCGCCCCCAAAATGTCAAGTTTATTGAAAAATTAGAAACATTAGTTATGAACAAAATAATAAGTTCGTATTAAAACCAAAATGGCTAAACAGAAGAAAAAAAAAATTACCTTCCCAGATGTATAAGATCCAATGACCAAAATTTCGAGTGTCGAGGACATATCGATGGTACAAAAAGTGGAAATTTCGATGGAAATATCGAGAATATATCGATATCGGTAAAAGATCAAGAAAAATGATGAAAATTTGAAGAAAAACATAGAAATTTTAAATGAAACTTTTGTAGATGTTTATTTGATCAATTATCTACTATATTTCAAAAGAAAATCTTGAATAAACATTATTACATAGTGAGTTGTAGTAATTTAAAGTGACATAGTATATGCTGGATTGCTACAATTCTTAAAAAGTTATCTCAAATTTTTTTTTTTTATGGTAGAAACTCAATGTGAGACTAGGCCATCAAAGCATATATACATATTTTTTGTACAAATCGTAAATTACATGAGTACTTTTGCCCTTATAGTTTTGCATATATAAATATATATATATATAGATATTTATAGATATATATATATATATATATATATAGTGTAGTTTCGCCAACGGTTGAAATCATTAAATTAGGTCACATACTACTGTAAAATAGTGAAAGTCCTCAAATTCTTGAAGTAAGGAGGTCCTCTCTAAAACGGGTCTCATATATAGGGAGGCTCTAGAGAGGACCTCCTTAAACTTGAAAAGTGAGGATTTTTTTATTTATAGCATGTCGTTTAATAATATAAACCATTCATTCTCTAGTTACATACATAAGTATGAATCCTACAAAAAATTAACTAAACCGGAAAACGTTTAACCGTTTGATTGGCACAATTTTCGTTTTAATTTTATCTAACCAACTACATTTGTTTACACGATTTTGAATGACCAAATGATTATGAATTTGGTTGATTTTTTATAGACATCATTCTTGCATAGAAATCTAAAGGATCAACGGTTGACATCATTAAATTAGGTCATATACTCATATACTAGTGTAAAATAGTGAAAGTTCTCAAATTCTTAAAGTAAGGAGGTCCTCTCTTAAACACACAAACAGCAGAGTTGGTTGAGATGTTTGTGTGTTTCATGGTCAAACAAGGTTTAAACCTTGTTAACCACTTTGTTGGCTTTTTAGCATAAATTTGAGTGGTATTAATTTATCAGTGAGAGATCGATGCGGAATATTCTTCAAAATATCATATCTTTCCCGAAATATAGCGAAATTTTAGAAATTCGAGCGATATTATGTTGGTAAGTAAGGAAAGTTTCGAGACTGGAAAAAAAAAAAAAAAAAAAACGATATTTTCGGCAAAATTTTAGTCATTGATAACATCCCTCAATGCTACCAAACTCATCACCATAACAAAGACTAATGAGATTGGGCAATGCGGCTACGAAGACGAGATCTCTCATCCTAGCGAGTGTGATTTGGAGAAATGAAGCAAGACCCGAAACAACGACACCCTGAACAAAAAAGTTTCAAATTAGAAATCATTTGAAACAAAGAAGTAATGCATAAAACAAAATACATTATTATTCTTTTTTATAGAACTCACCGAATATGTATAGCAGACCAATATGATGTCTGCTATAATCTTCCATGCAAATGGAGATCTCACCTCTAACATCCCAGCTGCTGCCAAAGTCTTGAGCGTACCCGCAACAGTTATGTAGAAACTCAACCATATGGCTGATCCATACTGTGCTGCCACATTCTTCTATTGAAGATACAAGAAAAATAAAACATAAATTATGTTGTTAGATAGAATAACCAATTACAAAAGCATAAAGAACGACAACGGTATTAATATAAATTTTAAGATAGAAGAAAAAACTTACAATCTGAAGATTATAATCAAAGATTCTTCATAATTACAAAAGCATAAAGAAAAATATACCAAACCGAGGCAGCTAATGCAACTAAAACTAGAAGTGGACCACGAAACCAGTCATCTCTAAGCTCTCGTGTATCCATCCCACTGTGGCTAACAACAGGAGAGTGCATGATACTGATGGTGGGGCCCTGATAAAAATCCCACGATACAGCCTCCGCCCACCATCAGTATCATACCTAAAACTTTAGCCTGAAAACTCCTCGCAGTCCACTGCACATACTCCATCCTGACACAAAAACAATAAAGATTACATATATAAAAAAAATAGATATCACATGTTTTAAGAGGAAAATAATCATTTTCATCCATCAAATTTTATCAGATTGTAACAAAAATTTAGATTAGTTTGAAACATACCCACAAATGCATGCTGCTAAAAAAATAAATAATGGACCATAAGCAGTCAACGACGAAGAAAAACTGGCCAATGTGTATCGAAGACCAGTATAAGAAGACAGCTGACTCACAACGCTGTTAGAAAAATGAATAATTAGTATATAATATAATATGTGATATTATTAAATCATAATTACTTTTTTGTATCAATATTATGTATTATAGTGGATTATACACTCACTCAAGAATAGCTAGATGAAGAACTCAAAAGACTCCTGCACACCGCAGTGGAGTCCTATCGTACGTCAATAAAAAAACCAATTATAAACTATTATAACAATGTATTGAAGCAGAATATATTATGAATAGCTAGATGAAGAACTCAAAAGACTCCTGCACACCGCAGTGGAGTCCTATCGTACGTCAATAAAAAAACCAATTATAAACTATTATAACAATGTATTGAAGCAGAATATATTATGAATAGACACCTAGAAATGACGGCAGCGGATGCTAATACAACAGTGGCCAGGAAATTTTTAAAAAATAGGAACACGCCAACTGTCATCCCTTTCTTAAAAGCGCGTCCTCCTGCAAATAATAGAGTTTCCCCCCAGAATCAGTGGAATCACCAGTCCAATGAACCAAGAGAAAACTCCTACAATAGCGTCCCAAATCTCAGCCATATCACACTTAGTGAAGATACATGCCAAGACAAAATCAAATTTTAAGTTTAGCCATTTTACTATATTTTCAAGAGGAGAAATGAAATTTTTTAGTGAATTTAATAACCAATATTGAGGACTGGTAACCACCACATACACACAAAGATGAATTATTTTCTTCTCTTTCCCTCTCTCGAATGCTATATATTTTATAGAGATGCTGAAGACTCCATGTTCTTCAGCTTAGACTTAAACATGGCCTAACTCGATTGCTTTTGCTTAAAAGGGAAAGGAAAAAAACAAAAGCAACACTTACTCTAACATTATCATTTTCATGCCTTTCAATATCTTAAACCAATATATAACTATTTGCATTTTCAAGTGTTGCTTGAAAGAATGTGCATGCATGCACGAATACACTATCTTTTACTACATTTAATCTAAGTTGATGCTTGTGCATGTTATGATTTCATTTCAATAAAATCTGTCGAGGTCTAAGAAAACCACACGGTTCTCAATTGGTAATTTGATTTTATGAAGCATTAGATTTTCAATTACAATATTAGACTCTTAAAACTGACCGAAACACAAAACCCATAAACCAAACCAGAAAAAGTGTCAACACATAAACCCTAAAAAGAAAGAACTCTAATACAGCCCTATTGAAACATACATACATAACCTAAGCTCAAAAAAAATATCTCTTTTTGTTTCTGCTAGGATGCTGTTTTCCACTATGGTTTTTCCTTGGTATATCACAAACACCTAAGGTTGCCTTTGAAAACACTAATTTATATAACACTCAGGCAGAGTGGAAGAATCAAATTCCTATGTTCAATGAGTGGAATCCAATGGCAAAATTAAAGACTAGATCTTGAAAATTTAAGTCTAAACATTGTGACGGTGATAGGAGCATATAATGAGATTTATAATGTTTATTTCTCATATTCTGTTTTGCTTCTACGTTTACTATATAGTTTTTTAACTTAGTTTTACTTTTATAGGTCTATAAGAGCTATGTATTGAACAAAAGAATTAAATGACATATGTTAAACATGTGATTACACAAAAGTAAGGCATCAAGAATGGGAGGAGGTGAAATAGTGTGCTAGGCACATGAGACGTTTTTGAAGGCTTGTCACATGTTTTGCATGTGAGAATTAAAATTTCTAAATTTTAGCCAAGTGTCATGTGCGTTTTTAATAAAGGCATGTGACATTGCATGAATGTGTTTCGAATTTGTCATGTGCAAGGGATGATGTTAAGTTCAAATCTCCTAAGTTTTAGGAAAATACTTTCCTAAAATGTATCCTAAAGGAATAATTTTCCTAATTTTTAGGGAAGTTTTTGTTAACTTTTCAAAGCCTATTTGGACAAGGATTTCTAAGCTACTTTGGAGAAAGACTTCCTAAAATTTATAGGAATTGGTTTTTATGTTCCGGCCTTCAGGTATTGATTTGGATAATGCATAAGGAAAACTCAAAAAGGACCTAGAAACATGTTCTAGACATCAAAGATTTATTCAAAACCAATATGGACTAGGTTTTTCTATAAGTAGTTTAGAATTTCCTTAGTTGTTTGATAGAAGGATTTGTAAGGCAAAAGTACTATATAAAGCCATTTAATCTCACAATATAACACACCCACACCCTTCATTTTCTCTTCTATCTCTCTCTCTCTCTTGTTCATCCACCTCCACCTTTTTCTTCTTTTCCTTTTCTCTATTTTTATACTTTTATGTTTGTTTTTAAAACTATGTGTAACTAACTTTCTATGAATTAGGGGCGTCACTATGAAGCCCCGTTTAAGTTCATGCTTATAATGTTTTTAACTTAGAAACTATTTGATTGATTTTGTGAATGGTACGTTTCAATTCAGTTTATAGGTAACTTTTGCATGTTTATTTTCTTTGGATGCATACTTAGTTAATTTGCATGTAATTAGAGCTAGGGTTAAAGAGACAATTCACCTAATCGTTTTGTTTATTTTCTCCACTAAATAGTAATCACTTTGGACAAAGGTGAAGTTGAAATTTACTTATATATCTCCTTATGTATTGCGTTCAAACTAACGTTAATATAATCAACGAATAAACTTTCATAAAACTTAATGATTCTTGCATAACTTATTAGTCCTTGTGTTTCAATGCTAGTTTTTATGTTTAAGAATGTTTTCAACGAAATGTGCACGGCGTTAAATAACTTAAGGAAAAGTAATAAGAATAATTTTAATGTGTTTGGTTATCCTTGTTTGTTGTCAATCACATGTTAATTGAATGTTTTTAATATCTTTTTTCATAAGTGTTGCATATATAAATGGTGGTTTATTTGTATTTGTCCTTAACTCGTTCATCTCATGTTCTCATCCATATCATCTCAAAAATATTTCAAAAGCTTTTTACTTTAATTTTCGTTTTTAAACCTTAAAACCCCCCAATTTAATTTCGTTTGTTTTCTTTCTTTGTTTTTTTGTGTGTTTTAGTTTATTTAGTTAATTTGGGTTTTGATTTGTTTCTAACGCTTTTCTTTGTTTTGTTTTTGTAGGTACCAACGTGAAATTAAAGTGTCTCTCTCAATCTCCGGCTTAGAACGATCCCTACTTTCGAGTTAAAGTAAGACGGTTTAAATTGAATGCCTATTTTTGGCCTATCACATGGCTCAAATGTAAATCAATAAAAAGAAAATTCAAGTCATTCAATACATTCAATTATATGAGTTAAAGCATAAAATCAAATAAAATAAGCAAAACAAAACAGTACCCATGAACCAAAAGAAAACATGAAACATAAATTCAAACCCTAAAAGGTAATGGGTATGCTGGGTGTGTTATCCGGATACAAATTGAAAATGACTTACCGGAGATTTGTGGGCAAATAGTGGGCTTGAAAGCTTGACGAGCAACCGTGAGAGGGCAGAGTTGGAAGTGAAACAACATAAAAAAGTCAATTTCAATGAAGCTGAAATTGGCCATGTTTGTTGATTCACTCTGATGCCATTGCCAGAATCAGCAACAGAGCACCACAGAGAACGCAGACGATTTAAGAGCCATTTTGCCAGCTACTGCTAGTTTTTTAAACTAAAGCCTCGCATAAAACGACAATGTCATCTACTTCTTTGAATAATATTATTTTGGTATTTTAACTTCTTCTTCTTTTTTAATTTTAATTTATTCATTTTTTTTAAGGAAGAGTAATTTAGATTATATTCAACATTGCACTTCAAACACATCTCATACTCAAGATGTACTAGCCTAAACTTAACAAAACCACACAACCTTGGTAAGTGATCCACAAAGGTTAGCTTTGAGACTAGATGTATAATCATGATAGTATTAGTGTATTAGTCACCCAAGTATAACAAGTATAACTGACATTGGTTCGAATCGGTTATAAGCATTACCAACTTCAAAATCAAAGCTTTTGGTTTCAAAATTAAGCTACCAATTACCAACCAAAATTTTTAGTATTCAATAATTTTTACCAAATTCGGTATTTTAGTTTTTAGTATTACCAAATTCACAACAAATATTTGTTTAGACTATATTAGAATGAACAATACTATTTTTTTTACTCAATTTTATAAATTGTCGTAAACTTTGCGTTCATCTACTTATATTTAATTTTTTTGCCGATCGTGGTCTTGATAGCACAAGGGGGGGAGAGAGAGAGAGAGCTCTGCTTGTTGAAAATGATAAATAAAAAAGAAGAGATATCAAATGAGAAAATGTGGAGGTCCCGATAGAATAACTTCCTTAATGATTATACACAAATTAAGTCTAATATATTATCTCTCCCTTTGAGAGAAACCCTAACTCAGCGGCGGCCAAATTGTGCAAACCACTCGTCCGACAACGACCCTAGCATCTCGGCTGGCCTTGGCCTCGTTGATGTCACGCGGTATTTCTGCCGGATGGGGACTAAATGGGTCTGTCGAGTAGCCCCTTGTGTATGGGTTGCTCAAGCTTTCTGGCAGGTGAAGCTTTGGTTTCGGGTTTCTGGTAGGAGATCTCTGGGAGGTGGCTGATCTCGTGTTGATGATGGCTTGGATTGACGGCGCGATTCAAAATCAGTAGTGGCGTGGATCGGGAACGCTGAAATCGAGGCGAGTTTGTGGTGAAGCAGCTTGTGGCGGCATGGTTTCATCGTGCTTTAGGTCGTGTTGGACTTGGGGCGGTGAGATCATGGCGGTGCTGTCACAAGAGTGAAGCTGTGCTGGAAGGTTTGGTGGTCTGGAGGTGGAGGTTGGACTTGGGCCAAGCCAGGCCTGTTGGGCCTTGAGCGGGCCTTCTCTTGGGCTACTTTGGACTGCAAAATTTTGGGCTAGGGCTTTTAGCCCTAGGCCCATCTCTATGTTTCTAGTTTTTGTCTAATTACAATAATTTCCTTGTATTTAGGAAGCTATGCACCTGTATGCGCTCTATGTACCTCTAGCGCCTCTAGAGTAGTACCAAAAAAGGATTCCCGCTACGTCTACGTATTCGATGTATAATAAGTGGACCTATTTCTATGTACCAACGTGGGTACTACCACAACTTCTTGATCTGTCTGGAAAGAAAGCAGCAGAAGGATATGTAATGACCACTTTGGCTTGTGATGAATGAAATTGAACCCCATTTTGGGATTGATAAAAAAAATAATAATAATAAATAAATAAAAAATAATAATTGTGACCATCAAAAACGTCAGCCTTTCTATTTAAATTACTTTCCTTTTGTTGTACATGTGTCTGCTCTTGATTGGTTAAAATGGGGGGCATTAAGCTTAAAATAAAATATGAACCTTTTTGTCTACCTTGTTATCTCTTTAATAATTATGGATAGACTGTATTTACCGTTAAAGAGTTTCGAAATTGGGAAAAAGTTAGAGAAAAATGTTGTGCTTTGGTGAATCATGAAGGAAAATTTTATAAATCTGTTCAAATATAGACAGTATGTTTGGATTTGATGAATCAATCTCAACATATAGAAAGAATGTTTCATAATTACACTTCTCTACAAGTTTCCGAATTACGAGTTAAAGCTTTGGTAGATACATCTATATGACTTGCATTGCAAGATTGTGCTTTTAGAGGAAATGATGTTGGAATTGTGCTTTAATAATTTTGTATATCTATAATATAAAGACTATATATCTGCAGCCATATCTTTATTGTCCATATATTGATATGTAAACTTTGATTTATCTTTAAAATTTGTAAATTTCTAAACGTACTATTTACAATTCTAGGATTGATCCAGTTCTTACAGTCGGTATTTCTAACAAATGATTTATTGTCCCAATGAATGTTTTTGCCCTTTAAATATCCAATTGTCCTTAAATCACACTACTAAAGGTTCTAAATTTTCATGGAAACCTATCAAAAACTTTTAGCAGCGTCAAGAGTCATTTCCAATTGGGTTGTCGATCAAACTTGATGCTCAGAGAGCTTTACAAGCTTCAGAACCTAATCAAGTGATAAACCCAAAGAAAACTATCTTCACATTATCCCTTAAATATCCATTATGGATGCACATGAATAAAGCCAACTATTACTGGTAAATAAAATTTGTTGGGTCAAGAGTTTCTTCTCAAGCAATAAGATGCCCAAGAAAGATATAGAACTATAGATGACTGTAATTTCCCAAGAGAATACACCAACAGAAACAGATTAGTCCAAGAAAACTTAACAATCAGCACCTGGATACAGTTTGGCTTCTTTCTAATTCCTAAATCAATTTGTTTTCATTTTTAAAACTTTTTTATAGTTTCTGTAAAAATACTAACAAAATTAAACTTCCCTTACAAAAGTTTACAGAAATGGTTAGCATTAATCTAACATCGTTATTACTGCTTGCCATTTCTAGCTCCAAATGATAACAAATTTCAAATTCTCTCTTAAACTTCTTTTCCATATATTAGGCATATCTTTCAGCTCTGAATTTAATCTCAGGTTGACGAATGTCATCTTGACTTTGTATTAATCGAATCTCTAAACTGGTTGACTGGGGATCATGGCCAGCAGTTTTATAATCATTTACTGTTCTCTGCAGAAGGGCCTGCAAGTATTGGAACACATAATAATAGGTCAACAAGACAATTCAGGAATAAGATTAAACCACTAGAAAGTATATTCAAGTAACAGTTTCTTTCACCACCAGGTTGAGTGCACAGGCAGTGTGTCCAAATTACAACAATCACTCAAGCTATTGTAATTCTATATATACCCTTAGTCCTCCAGATAAAGTTATAAGTATATGATAGGAACATTTTAATGCGACGTTTTAACTGCATTTCCTTACATTTCTTGCGTCATTTCCTTAGTAAAACTCTGTTTTGGAAAGTTTCCATTCTTTGATTGGGAAAGTTCCTATTTGTAGAAAGTTTCCATTTTTCTTAGTTTCTATTTTCCATTTTTAGAAAGTTTCTATTCTTGTAGTTTTCATTTCTCATTTCTGGCAAGTTTCTATTTTTCATTTTTAGTAACTTTCTATTTTTCATTTTTTTAGTAAGTTTCTATTTTTCAAATTAGGAAAGTTTCTATTTCTCATACTAGTTTCTATTTTCAGGACCTCCGAGCTAAAAAGTGGAAATGAGCACACGAGTGGAGAGAGGAGCTTGCGAACGTCAAGGGGAACAAAAATGAAGAACATTGAACCACACATTTGAGCAGAAATGAATAAACAAGCTTTCCTAGTGCAACCAGGAAATCCTGCGAACTGGAGGAGAGCTTACCAATGAAGTTTCCAACGCAACTATGAAAAGAAATGAAAGAAATGAAGTGTTTTGCGTTGGAAAATAAGAAGGCTTGAAGATGAAGCAACGAAGCCCAAGAATACTTTGAATTTTCGGCAAAATGGATCAAGGCCCATCAAGGCCCAAGCAATTAGGGTTTGTGACGCATGGAAGAAACCCTAGAAAGGTTTGCCGTCCAAAGCAAGAGAGAAAGAAGGAGTCTTGCCGTGAAAATCAGAAAATAATAAGAAGATTTCGTGGAGATTTTATTGGGAGACTTTTAAGGGAAGAGAATATGTGTTGAACACAAAGAGCTCTCAAAGGAAGTCTAGATACATTCCTATATTCTCTAAAGGAGTTGTTGCCGAATTTCAAGAGATAAAATCAGAATATTATCATGGTATTTCGGCAAGAAAATCAAGGGAAATATTCTAGAAAATTATGTGATTGGTTGATACATGTCATAGGGCTTACTTGGCAAGATTCTATTGGAGGAAATTATGTGGAGTTAGACATTGTTGCCGTGAGTTTCTCTAGGGTTTTGCACGGCCTTGGAGACCAAGTTGCCGTTCCCTATATAGTCTCCCCTCTTCTCAACGTGAAAGGGCCCTTCCATTGTGTTTTACAACTTTAGAAAAAATCAGAAAACTCTCTCTAGCTTAGCCGTGTTCTTCTCCATCCTCTAGGGCAACCACGAAGTTCAAGCAAGGCCAAGGAAGAAGAGGACAAGCCGTGCACATCATCCATCACCATCCTTGAAGATTGCTTTCGAAATTCAAGAGACCATTCACCCCATCTCCATCTTGGTGTAATCCGATTCTCCTTGTAACCTTTGCTTTGTAATTTTCGTTGGTTATGCCCTAGTTGACACATGTGTTTGAACAAGTTTCGAATTCTGAAATTCTATGATTAATTGTTAATTTTCAGATTCATGTTTTGCGATTTATGGTTGCTTATGTGTGAGTGTTTGATTAAATTTGCATGATAGATAACTTTTGTATTTTAATCTTATGTGGTTGCAAACACCTAGGGTTTTTATATAATTGGTGCTACGAATTTAAGAACATGAATCAACTTTTTGGTTTTGTGTTCTTGAATCAATAAGTAGTAAAGGTTTTGTACAAAAACCGAATTTAATCAAAGAAGATTGCAATTAGGTGGACTTTTTCATACTAAGTTGCACATTTGAATTGATAGCCTTTCTAGATGCTTAATGCGTTAGACATGTATGATTGACTAGCTTTCTAGGGCTTGAATGCATGTTTGATAGGATTAGTCTATGTGCTTTCACTTAGATTAATTAGCGTTGAAAGTAAAATATGGGAAATTGTTTGCTTTGAACGTTTCACATGATCAATTCCTCTTGCATGACTATGATGAACAATGATGAACTTGAATTAATTTTAATCATATGTTTCGATTTTGATCTTTGTTCTTGCATTCCATTTATAATTTTATGTTTTTGCATTTTAATTGTTTTATTAACTTAGTTTTATTTTCAGAAAAACCAAAATCAAAAACCCCCTTTTAATTCGTAAATAATGTGCATATGTGTGAATATTATACTTTGTTTTGATTTTAATTGTTTAATTGTTTAACAATGACAGGTGTACCCTCAATCCCCGGAATAGAACGATCCCTATTTATTCTATACTACTAATGACATTTCAGGGTTAAATTATGCGCTTGCTTTGAGCGTATCAGTATAATATTTGTATATCATCCAAATCAGTTAATAGGCTCTTTTTCCATATCAAAGACAAAGTTTAGTATTGTTTTCACAAAACTGAAAAATAAATAAATAATTTTCACTAGCAGGTTTTTCATTTTTTCAAAAAATTATGAGACATCATAGCAACCATCCCCTGTACATGCCTTGTGTAGCACAATGTTCAGTAAAAATACTTCTGTTGGAAAAATCATTACTCTTTTTTAACACAATACTATTTAGTATCCAGAATAGATAATATGATAATGCAGTTTTCTTGGAGTCATAAACAATGGATCATACAAATAAGAACTCAAATTTGGTGCATGAATCTAGTTTTCTTTTGTGCTTTATCATTTCATTTACTTATTGATTTTTTGAAAAGGTGAAATTCAAAAGAGTGCAGGATTTACATCTTTAGAACTATATGACAAGAAACCCTAGGATAAACAAAGAAAGAAGAGGGCAGGGAGAGGAATACCTGCAAGGTTGATACAGCAAGCTCCGCGGCCTTATCTAGGTTGTTAGGATATTTCTGCGGTAGCAAAAAGACCAATTATTGATATTTATAAAACTTTGGAAAGGGCTCAGGAGTTTAACTAAAGCCAAAATAGAGTTTAGAGGCATTACATTACTCCAACCAAGTAGAAGAGCAGTTGTAAGATCTCCTGTTCCCTACAAGTGCATGCATATGGTTGTCAATCTACAGAAACTTACGAAGGAAATGACTGCAAAGACAACACAAAAGTTCGCTCCACAAACCAGAAATACATTTACTTTTACCATAAACCAGATATCGGCATCTATAGGATTCATTTTCGTCAACACAGTTCTACTTAATGTTCAAATCATGCTCGCCATTTATTGTATTACAGTTGTGTTTTTTCTTGTAGATATTTATATCCAAACTGAACCTTGGTGGAATTGTTTCCCACCAGATATTCAGTAAACCTGTGTGCATTGGAACAGTGAACTTAAAAAGAAAAAATATAATTAAAGCTCACAATTCTTATGCTGTCAATTGATCATACCGCAGTGTCACAAGTAAGTTCTGCTTTAGGAATATTAAATCATTTCTCCAATTAGCGAAAGCAATTTAACAAATCAGATCAGTCATCACTCTCAAGAAGCAAGACCATCCATCATGTTAATGTTAACCACAAGGACCTAATTTCCCCTCCCTCTATTCCTCTCCAAGTCTATCCCCACAACTTATGCCTTAAAAAGGCAAACATAAAAAACGTATGCCAACTGGCACAACCTATCCTGATTTGTTGCTGGTGAATTCAGAAGAATGCGAATGGTTATTTTCTGTTATTATTATTATTTATTTTAATAAGGATAAACACAGATTAAGTTTGGCTCTAGGAGCTGGTATATTGAGAAGAGTGAGAATGGTTTCAAGGATGAACACAAAGAAAATCAGGTTCTACTAAAAAACTTCAGAAAGGAATGCCACCAATATGTCATAAACATTAGGACACAGAAATAACTATATACTCTGATATAATTCTATCATATAGTACTCGATCTACACTATAGAGTATATTGCTTGTATGCCTGTTCATGTCCTATACTAACTATCATATGAATAAAGCTCTCAAGATGAAAAGCAAACAAAGAAATTTTCATACCGTGAAATACGCAGGAATCTTAGGAATCACAATCTTGAATTGCTCTGGAGACAGACCCTATCACATCATATATTAAGTATATTTAGTAAACACCTTTACCTTGAAAAGTAAGTGTGTTCACCATAAATATATGCATCAGAACGGAAGAAACACAAGCTCCATGTAGTTAGACAACAAGAGTTATCATAAATATAATAAAAGTTATAACTTGTTTGATTAAGAGTATGGGAAAAAAGTACAGAAGAATCTACTTCTACGAAAGAGTAAGGAAGGATGATGGTCAGTGAATCAGGAAGAAAGCAAGCCTCCCATATGAATAGTAATAGAAACAACATTAGCAATTATACCTAAGCATTCAGATGCTAAATAAAGAGAATTGTAACTTGACAAGGTCCAACTAATGATAGATTGTAATCAACACATTCAATCAGGAAATTTTGGAGTTAAAAGTTTGATTACTGTCAGGTACGACCAAGGTTTGAAGCTCGAGGAGAACTCACTTGTTCCTTTTGATGACTACCAATTAGAAGAAGATTACCATCTATATTTATGCTTGTTATCACAACCTGCAGTATATCAATGTTGCACATTAATATTATGAAATTGAGATATGTGTGTGTGTGTGTGTGTGTGTGGAGAAAGGGAGAGAGGAAGAGAAAAACAAAGAAAAAGTGCGAGATAAATGTAAACATTGAAAAGCAGGCACAAAGGATTTTTTCTTTAAAAAAAATTCAAAAAAGATTAGAATCTATCCAAACTATGCTGTCTTACAAATTTGTCATAATAGTAAGAAACAAAAGAAAATTATTCAACATGAGTCAGACTAGACTTATGCATATACATTCAATGATTACCCGTCTTGATGGATCACATTTAAATGAAGTGAAAGTATTTCAGGACCGGTCTAGTCAGATATAAAAGTACAATCACCACCACTGAGAAAATATATATATATATATATAGACACACACACACACACACACACATATATATATGTATATATATCTAATTAGTAAAGAAATAATAGTACCATTGATGGTCCAGCAGCGTGAAGAATGTTACAAGCTTCACGGCCATCTCTTTCAGACTCGATCCTGTTACAACCCATAAAATAACTATTATTTACAGGTCTAAATTTTCATTTATTGCACCTAAATGGAAAGCAACAGTTGACCTAAGCAAATCATTAATCTTTTTGGCAAAACATCTTTCTAATCTAGAAAATATTATACTAATACTTCTACCTCATACTTGCAACAATAACAGAAGAGAACATCAGATGATGTTAAAAGTAGAAATGTTCTGTGTACCCGTTACAAAAGGTGCTATCAATAATTACCTGGAGTTGGTCAACAATTCTGCTTCAAACTGGTTGGGAGTCAACATTGAAGCAACAGGGACAACCTTATAGAAAGTCCATTACAAGAAAATTGCCATCGAGTCAGTTTTGCAGTCAGGCCATTATATTAATGTCATTATAAAGCAATGATTTTTGCATCAAGAAACAAATTCAGGATGAGAAAATACTAACTTAGCAGAGTAACGTGATCAATAGATCTGACACAAAATATTATATTTGCAGGATACTATGACATAGACCTAAGTTTCTGCAGTTGTTTCAACTAGTATCCAGATAATTTAAAATTCATATCTAACCTTATATTTGCAATATTTTTGATAGGCCATGCATAGGCATCCATAAACAAGTTACATTGCTTACCTTTTCACGATATACAGATACCAGCTCTGGAGGGACATACAGCTTTCCTTCATCACCCATCACTGGATCACAGACTGAGCAAGGGCAATATATTAGATACAGATGAGAGAGGCATTATTTGATTCTTTCCTAAGAAGAAGAAGATGAATGATCACTCCATGGACCAACAAATCTGCCCAATTCAACTGTTAACCTAAAGATTAAAATGGTATGGATGGACTGCAATGCATCCATTACACTCAGGTTCAAGAACAAAATAAAATAATAATATTAATTTATAATAGTAATAATAATAATAATCTACTCAGTTATTCGAATTATATTATTTTTCTCTCTAGTCACTTACTTCATAGTTCCTCCAATACTTAATTATATAAACTATTTGACAAAAAAACTTTAAATAGACTTGATTACTATAAAAGGCAGCAAGAAAAAATGTTGTGCAAAAAAATTTTTAGGTTTGTTCATCAACAAAGATAACAACTACACAAGTAGTTTGACCATCCTTAGCAACGTTTAAATTGAAATATATAAACATATGTTATTTTCCATTCTCGCTCCCTATAACAAGACCAAGCAGAACAAATAATATACAAAGTAAACCAAACAAAGGTCAAAAAAAGACAAGCATGTAGACAAAAACCGTAGTATAGCCTGTAAAAACATTTCCACATGTCACCAACATATTAAAAAGTCCATAGATGTAGAAAGGATTAGCATACATGTTCTAGACCATGTTTGATGATCCACTCACCGTATCTAAGTTTTGGGTTTATAGAGCGAAGTTTATTGACAACTTCCAATACAGTGCTCAGAAAAGAAACTGAACCAATATAACCTGCAAAAGACATCAAGAAGATCAAAGCCACATAAAATTCAAATGAAAGTAAGTTTAGTTTTGTAAAGGAAAGATCATCCCAAAGTAATGGGTTTCTCAAGATAAATGTTAATTATTCTGTTTCTTCTTTTCAGGTAATTCAATTTAAACTCTTTCCATACTTAACTCAGATGTCAACCAATTGCATAAGCACTCCCAAACAATGACTGCTCTAGCACTTTTAAACTGTTTTGTTATTTGGTGCTGTTTTGAGATATAGACTGGTGCTTATAGCCAGCAAATTCAATGAATGACTTGTCCTATGTTTGTCATCAGAGAATAAGAAGAAGAAGAAGTCGAATCTAATTCTCTTCCTGTGATGGTGACTCTTTCTAATGCAAGGGACAACAAAATTACAAAAACAGAATGAGGAAACTTTGATATTACTGGTTACAGTAGAAATAATATAAGAGGCATTAATGGTGTTTTATTTAATACTCGAGAGAAGCAAGTAGTATGTACTGTAATTCTCTGTATTACAGATCAGCAATTCAGCATATTAAGTGATCAACGCATACATATCTTGATGTGCGTATATTCATATGGAAATCTCCAGTTCTAAACACTAAGCTTTATGATTTTTGTATTGCTTCTTTGCATGGCAGAAAGTCAGAAAACGAATTCATGAAGTAGCTGCCATGGCATACTTAAACTGTTTTCATGACCACATATTAAAAAAAAATCAGTCCCCGAATAGATTATAACCTGTCAATAAATGAGTGTAGTATAATAGATCATTTGATTCAAGGCCTTGTATCAATTCCCAAAGCTGTTCTCCATTTAAAACTTGACCCTTAAACGTTGGGTATCCTGCAAACATTTTAAAGTCAGTTGAATCATAATGTCACCTCCATTTAATCAAGGACAGCATGCAACACTTTATATCAGGCCTAAAATGAACTGTTTGAATGAAGTAGAAGCAGCTTGCCTGTGTGGTTTGAGAACTGGACAGAATTAATTGGATCCACATCATAGCCTAATAATTGCAGGGGGAACACAGCTGATTTATTCCCAACATATCCCTAAACAAGCGTAACAGATCAAGAACGATAACGGTTCATAAATAATCTCAAAAATACAGGCAGATACTCTCAAAACCCACGTCGTATATTATGTGTAGGATCATTAAACAGCGCAAGCAAGCCACTATGACTAGTACATTTTAAGGAAGGTTAGGAAATCATGCATGTACTTTTAACACAACCAATTGTACTCATAATACTCAAGCATGAAACACTACTATACTAATAAATGCGAAACTTCCCAATAAAAAAAAAAAAATACATCTGATGATTCCATTTGACTACACAATGAAGCCATCATAACATTTCACATCGACGGAAGAAGTTGGAAATACAGAAAACTACATTGATCATAAACAGAAAAGTCAAACGAACTATTATTAAAGCTCATGCAGAAAAATTTTAACAGCATAACACTATGAAAAATCCAAAGCAAAACAAAAAAAAAAAGGAAAAAAAATAAAAAAAGATTCCAACTTGTCCAACAAAGGAATCAAATCATATACAATGTCTGAACATTCATAACAGAACACTAGGAAAAATATGAACTTGGGGGCCAAAATCTGGCACACAATACAATACTGAAAAAAAAAAATTAATATAAGAAATTAGCATCCAGCTTCAATTTTTCGCAATTGTGTATTGGTTTCTTAGTTTCGTGGCCACGGCGATCGATACCTGAACAGTGTGGGATTGGATACTGAGAACTCGACCAGTCTCGGAAGGCAGAGCCAATGAAAGGATGGGAGGAGGAGCCATTTCCGAATTTCTCAAGCTTCGCTTGGCGATGAGTCTCGGTTTTGATTTGTGCAGAATTGAAAAGGAGGGTGGTATCTGCCGAGAAGAACAAGAAGAAGAAGAAAAGGCCAGGTTTTTTCTGGGGAGTGAGGAGAGGTTTGTTCAGGCTAAGCAGAGTCCACACTCGAATTTTTGTATTCAAGTCGAGAACGTTTTACTTTGATTTCAACCGTTAGATCTCATGTGCGGTTAAAAATTCGAATCGGATTGAGGAAAAACAAACCCTAAATAAAGATCTTCCCCAATTTCTCTGCAGGTCTGTGTTGCGGTGGATGGTCTAACAAGGCGCTTTTGTTTAAGTGACAGTTGGTGAAGACTGGAGAGACGTGAAATACTTGGTCTATTGGTTCTTTTGGCGCGTTTCCTAAAATGACGAGGTTTTTATTTTTTGGTTTTAGGTAAACTTCCCATCAATGAGGTTCCTTAAATCATAGAAAATGTGTGTGTATAAGGCAAGATTTGAATGAGGGATTCCCTTGTTTTTAAGAAATGACCACTTTTGAAGGTGAGTTTCAATACGTGTGATCAAAATTATAATGTAATTCAGTGGGGACAGTTTCTAATAAGCTAATATGGAGTTTGACGTCAATGTCATCTTGTTCTAAGCGATATATGGGTAGATTATCTGAAATCTCGAGTTCTTTCAAAATAAAAAATAAAAAATAAAAATTTACCTCATTTGTCTTATATGACTATTTCTGTCGCACTGGAATGGTGGATATCATCGTTTGTAAATTTCAATTGTTAGAGAGGATGTCTAACATTACTGGGTAGTCTTATCTATCCCAAAACCATCCTAGAAAGAAACTTTGTGAAATTGTCGGGGTTTATAACTTGTGCACATAAATAATTGGGCCATTAGGGTTTTGGAGAAGCCACTGTTATTGATTGACCATGAATGCATCACAAATCAAAATTCAAATAAATAAATAAATTAGGTCCAAACAAGTTCATATGCTATCGTCTAAACTCACTAACAACCCATATTACTAGGTGTCTTTTTATATTAAAGAACACAAATGAGACCAACTCTTATGATGAATGGCAGAATCAGATGAAGAGCGTTGATAATAGCAGGAGTCTCAAAATCAAACATCATTAATGAAAAATAAACTAGCTAGTTGTGCAAGCCTATATGTAACACTATTTACTTCACGATAAATATGTCGGAATCTAACTGATTGAAAAGCTTTAACATAGTCCTTACAATTATCTATGCTACTGAGCTGTGACTTGTTGGTAATTTATAATAGTAGTGGGCTAAGAGTTTTTTTATTTTTTTATTTAAAAAAAAAATCTATAACATAACCCGATTTACATCAGATAAATTCTTCTCATCACCTTGGGGAGCCAAGTGGCCTCCTTCTTATCCAGCCAAGTGGTCTCTTCTAGTCCAGCCAAGTGGCCTCTTCTAGTCCAGCCAAGTGGCTTCTTCGTATTGGCTGGTCTGGCCAAGCCTGACACAAGACACTCCTCTCTGTAGTGCTTGCTTGCTCTGAAATCCGAAAGTGACTGGTAATCATGGAGGGAGATCTCACTTCGAGAAATTCCTCAATACCTTCGCTACAAGTACCACAAAACATGACAAAACCCTGACTTTCTTTGCTTTTAATCTGAATATCCCGTGCCCATTTCTGTTTCAACCGGTCGGATTGGAGTTCTTATCTGCTTCATTCACTCACGAGAAGGTAACACCTTATCTTTGGTAATTTTTGTAAGGTCGGATTTGTGGTCTTCTTTGCTTACATTTGTCACAGAATTAGCAAACCAAGTGCATTAATCCAGTTATCTAGATGATAGAAAACTCCATGAAAGGTGTTTAGAAATCCAAGTGCCTGTGAAAAAAAAAAAAAATGGCGGTTCTGGGCCTTATATTACTGAAGTGTTAAGTTCTGCTATGGAACTATGGCCTGTGAAGTATGAACACCTCGAAAACTTAAAACTATAATTGGGTTAGTCACTTTGAGTTGTTGGAGACTCAGTTCCATCTTGCTTGCATTTCAAATTAGAAATGAATCTAAAAATGTGAGATTATTTGATTGCTTTAAGTTTAATGTTTGTAGCAAACAGCTTCTTGCTTTAACTTCTTACACATGGTACAAAATAAGTCATTATACGTTACTTGTAACCAGCAGCTTCTAGCCTTTACCTTTCTTAAGATTATTGTCTCCGATTATAACTATATTACAAGCATCTACATAATTATGAAAGTCTCAGGTCACCTTATAACTGTTGTAAACCACTACCTAGTTGAATTATATCATTTGAGGAAATTCAGTAAGAACTGTAGATTGAACAATGCTATTCCAGGTTCCAGATAGCATCTGTTTCCTGTTTAAATGAGCCTTCTCTGTTTATTGACATATTCATTGGTTTGGTTTCAATAATTTGAAATGGAATAATGTGCATGCAGTGATAAAGTATTTTGCATTACTTCCAATTTCTTATGTCGGGCACCAATATGTTACCAAAATTTGGAATTGCTATTGCTATTGCTTTTGTTCCTTCCAAATTACAGTCAAATACACTAACAATTACTTAAGTTGTCCCTTTGTTTCCATATACTATGGCATTCCCTGATTCCCAGTATATTCCCTATCTTTAGACCAAAAATTTGCACCCAAAACACCAAGGTACATCAAAAGCAGTGTGGCTATCTGCTTTCTCCTCCACCTTCCAATCTTGAAAGTCAATGTAGTATTCAGCACCATACCATAACTTTCATTTGTACAAGTGGAAGGAATCAGATTATGCAGCTCCAATCTTTGCGATAATGGTAATGGCTGACATGAACTTCAAAGTCAGGAAATTTTATTTGGGGAAATTAAGCCGGCCAATTCCTTGTCGATTTTTTTCATACCAATTTGTCTTCCTCCTCCCTTCTTAATATCCAATTCCTTAGAATATTGAATTATGCACCTGTTGTCTCAAGTGTGTTAGTCTGATAATACTCGATGTGATTGTTTGATGCAGGAAATGGTTCAAACAACCGGTTGACAACATTGAAACTGATCATAAGCAATAGAAAGGTATGAACATTCACAGATTAATATTTTGTAGGTTCTGGCTTCCCTGCCTTGAGTTCCTTGCACGTCTATCGCATTTCAATTTAGAATCAGTACTAAACAAAGTAACAAACCTTTATTTGTTGACGGGGGATGTATATATAACTTGAAGAATTATTGAATAATAGTTGAAGCTATATATAAAACACAATATAGGTTGGCTAAGTCAACCTGATAGTTCTAGAGTAGACATTAAATGTATGCATTACATAGCTTTACAGGATGTGAAATCTGGAACTAAGGAAATAACTCACCGTCTCTAAACCTTGGGAACTGAGGATGGATTTGCTGCATCTGAGATTTCAATTCTCTCAACTCTTCTACCCACTTAGAATAGCTCGAATTCTTTGCTACAACGTCTTTAGAGACCTCCTTGTCATCAACTAATCTGGTTGCATACCTTTCAAATTTATTGATATTTTCCCACAGCAGAGCCAGCTTCCTTGCATCACTCTCGCTTCTAACATTAGCTAGCCACTCTGTAGCTTCCTCCACCTTAGCCCAGAAGCAAGAGTCCTGAGTCAAACCTGCAAATCTGCTTCTCATACTAGTGTTTTCTTCTGGATCAACCTCTCTCTCTCTCCACCACCTGTCGAAAATCTCAAACCTCCTCTCTCTTCCATGCTTCAAGTAATGCCCTTTGATCCGGTGCATACCAGATCTATAATACTCTGCAATGTCCAGTGGCTCTACCAGGAGCTTGTAAAACTGGGAAGTGTTTATCCATTTTGGTCGCTTGTGAAAATCATGAGGCAGCTCGTTGTTCTCCAGCATGCGGAGCACATCATTCCAAAATCCAGCAAGCAAGAGCCGGTTCATGTTGACTTTGTGGTCCCTTTTGGATGATCCCCGTTGCTTGAAGTAGTAACCAAGTTGCTCATCAGACTTATCACAGGATGCCATATACCACTCTATTTGAGCTCTGTAAGGATTAACCTTGGATAATCTGATGGCTAAGTTTGCAGCGTTGAGGCTTGGTGTACGCATATGTCTCATTCCCCTAGCCTTCTTTAGGCAATCTTCCGCCGGTCTGGCAGCTGGTTCCTGAAAGAATGTATGAAAAGGAAAAAAAAATAAGTAATTCATTCATAAAAAATAAAAATAAAAACTTTGAAATTGAAGAGTGATGATTTTAGCTGAATTATACCTGTTTACTTATTCCTGATGACTGCAATGCCAGTGCAACCCCTGCTTCATAGCTTGACTCAGGAATCACTTCCCCTTGCAAGAAGCTTTTCTTATTCAGAAACTGGGAAGAAATCTTCCCAATATAGTCTCCATATTTTAGATGATCATTGATACAGCAACTGGGGTTACCAGTCGTAAACATCAAATGCATCATCTTGATCACAGATGCTGCATTCTCCACACAAATAGCTCCCTCCTGTGAGCAAAACATGTAGTTCCCAAATGGCCAATACAAACTATTTGCTTTCTCTTCTCTTGCTTCTTCTTGTGCTACTGAAGACACTAGCAAATTATAATGTGATACGAAGCTGAAGAGGTGAGCTTTCTCTTCCTCACCAAGTTGAAGTACTGGAAAGTACTGTCCAAAGTTGCCTGGAGAAGAAGCCAACATAGACATCTGCCAGTATTGCAGCAAGAGATGAAGTTGGCGAGTGCAGGACTCTAAAGGAGCGAAGAGGAGTCTTGGCATGATGTCATACTTGGATACCACATGGCAAAAATTGCCGCCCCATCTTTCCCTAAGGATTGCTCGGTGAAGCGATTCGTTCCCAAGTAATGGTGAACCGAAGGTAATGCAAAGCACCGAACGGTTAGAAGAGACGGATTGCAGGTAACAGAGGAGCCAAAGAGCGCAGAGTGAGGCAGTTGTTCCTCCTATAGAATGGCCTGTGATCACAATGGACTTGCTTCCTTCTATCAGCGCCAACATCTGCACCAGCCACCACCATAGATTTCATTAGATGTTGAACGAAAATGTTGAAATTCATTAATATCTAATACTCTTATGATTAAATGTATCATTAACTGACATTTTGAGCTTCCAAGTTCCCATTTAACTTTCTGTAAATTGCCCTTGTTCTAATTTTTTTATATTTTTTATTGGCTGGGTTAGTTAAAGTTGAGATTAGTGAAAGATAATGACAGTGGGAAAGCAATCTTCTCTTTCGTTGTCACTTTTTTTGGCCAATAGCGTACCTGGGAAACTGGGAAAGTAATCACCCCACTCCAGCCAAATAGTCAATAGAATCGACAGTACGTCTCTCCAGGAAACGATTAGAATGCTTTTTGGCTTTTTCTGAGAAGAGAAATGCCTTTTGGCTTTGCAATTTTGCATGGAAAACCATGAAAGTTTGCTTTGAGTCGCAACCTCCATCAACGGGTCAAACAATGTTTTTTTTTTCTTTTTTCCCGCAAGAATCGGTCATTTGATTGAAAGAAAAAAAAAAAAAACAATGATTTTAACTTGGCTTATATTTCTCAATAATGTGTTAATTATACTTCACATTCTTATGAGTTGTTTTTTAAAAAGCAATGCATGAATATGGTCTGTTTTCAGCCTTTGACGAACATTAAAGTATATTCTTGGCCTATACCCTAATGTAGTAATTTCAACGTTAATATGATCCTTAAAAACTCACACATCAGTGCAAAAGACCTTAAGTAGCATTCTAGATTTCATAATTAGAGCATTTTGAAGATGAGGTTGGGAATCGGCTAAATGTGAGAGTCATTCTATATTTAAAGAGTAAGTAAGCCCTTGTCTTTTTTATTTATTTTTTATTTTCCTATTTTCAAACTCATATCAATTAGGAGTTTCATGATAACAATCTTCTAAAACTCAAGCAACATGTGATGAAATAGAAGTTTTGGATGGAACATTTTGAATCCCATCATGTCTGGTGGTTGTAATGCTTTAATATCTTATCATGGCCTTTCGTACCTACTTAGAACTCATTTTAATCTAGTACTAAAATATCATAATTCCCTTCATGCATGATTTTTTTTGGGGTGGGATGGTGACCTTTGAAACTATATGATCGAATTCAAACGGTGCTTTATAAGAGGATTATATACTCTTTATCTGACAAGATCGATACAAATGGTTTTGAATTACTTTTCTTAACTACCTCCCTTTCTTGAAAAGATCAATATAAAGGTTTCAATTTTCAAGTGACCTTTCTCAACTACCTCCCTTTCTATCCTCTTTCCAAAAATCATATACTATAGAGAGGGATGTCACTATCAAAAGCTAGTTTGTACCTATATACTTGCAAGTACCTCAGGAATGTGAATGATATGTCACCTCATCAATAGCGATTTATGAATTTAATTCTCAAACTTTAAACCAGATTTATAACTCTCAGATTTCAACAACAACTATCGAGCACACAAGCATGAGTTAATTTCCTTTCAACATATTTTACTGAATCATCAAGTGATCATTCAGGTATTGTCTGGATGTCTAAGCTATCTTCATCTTGTCAATTCCATGGGTCCATGACTAGCTGGATGATGGCTTTACATATTAACATGTTTTTTTTTTTTCCCTAAAAGATATTAGACATTATCATGATGGCCGGCAACTTATTTTTATTTAAAATCAAGCATCAGGATGGAATTTCCCTACATTTTATTTTTCTATATAACAATTGTTATATGTCTCTAGAACTTTTCTTCTCATAGACTCATAGCTTACGAAGAAATATTCATATACTAACAAAATTACTACTAGTAGAACGTAACAAAAGCAATTCTTGGGAAAGAATCCCTAATCTAATTTGGGTTATATTGCCAAATCAGTGTTATTATTTTATTATTATAAAATAAAATAAATAAAAATAAGAGAAATAGTCATGCATTTTGCACGTAAATAAAAACAAAAATTCAATGAAATAAAAAAAATGGATGAATGTCTGACCTCTTTGAAAGCTTGGGAGCTACGAAAAAACAAGAAGAGGTTGAGCAGCTCTGCATGAACCATCACTGCACCCTCATCTTCTTCTCCATTGATACTACTGTTACTACTTTTGGTCAATACCGAAAAAGACCCGTCACCGTCGCCGGCGCCGGCGCTATCCAATGGCACCAAGTTTCTGCAAGTGGAGTAGTATTCCGACCCCTCCGTGATCATTTGGGTACTGCAGGCCGAGAAAGCAAAGTACCCGACATCTCCGATTCGCTCCGATACGAAACCCAATGGAGCGGCGGCGTTGGCGAGGCTGCACAGCCTCCATGACTCGCTTAGCAAAGGCGTCGACGCCAGGAAACTCGCCACCAACTCACTGCTCTCAAACCTGCACGCATTAGTACTAACTAGTTATTAAGTAGCCACTGATTAGTCAAATCGCTATACCTGTTTGGAAAATTGAAAGAGCAAAGGTGGATTAATCAAAGAGTTAACTTACGGTGAAGCTTCGGCCTCCATGGACTAGCTAGATGTTGTTGAACAGTTCTCTTCTTCTTCTTCTTCTTCTTCTTCTATAATGGGGTGAAGACTGGAGTGGTCTTTACTCTAGAGAGGAGAGTTGAATGAGATTCCGCGTGTTTGAATATGGAACTGTTCTAGTCTAGCGTGAGGATTGAAATAGACTCGTTAGTTGAGTGGGTTTTTATATTCATTCTTTGTTTTAGTGGATTCACAAATGGGTTGTGAGGATGCCATTAGCCTTTTTTATTTTTTATTTTTTATGACATGACATATTGCCACTTGTTAGCCTGGAAAGTCCCGATCACAAATAGAAGAGGCATTTATGTAATTTTCTATTCTCCTAGCAAAAAAGAAAAAATTAAAAATGGTCATCCTACTAACTAAGATTGTCATCCTACTAACTTTTTTTTTTTTTTTGAGAGAAATGGTCAACTAATATTAAAATTCAGCAAAATTATACATAATGACCCGCTCAGTAGAGCTGTCAGATAGAGTCACTACCAAAGTAATTCGACATTTTTAGGCTAAGAGGCTTAACACACATCCAGCAAAACACCATGTATTACCTAAGAGAATATCAAAAGCGAAGATACTACAAGGATTACTAGCGACTTTCCTCAATCCAAATGAGCACCTGATGCCAAGGCCGGGCCTACCAACGCCAGAGCTGCCCCCGATGATTGTTTCTCTCTCTGGATCGACAGAAATTTGTCGCACCCCTCTGCCTCATGAGAGAATAACCCACAATCCCTGCATAGCCCTTTGAATTTCTCGTACCTGATCTGTACGTCCGCTGAGATCCTAGCGTTGATCGTGAACCCACGGGCACTCCATAGTTGACGCCAGACGTCCACCTGTCCACAGAACGTTTTCTCGGCCACTCCACGCTGCAAGGGCAGCGTATCAGCTCTCGAAAACCTACCCATTGAGGAACCAATGAGAATGAGGGTTTCCTCTATCCTCAGACGGGGAGGTAGCCCTTTAATGCTAACCCAAGTTTCCACCATATGCAGAGGCACTGCCTCCACTGCACTCAGGTCGTCATATTCCCCTAACACCAGCATTCTGCCTCTGAAGTGCCATGGTCCATTGTGTAGAATACGGTGACACTCCTCCTGGATCTTAAACCGGAACACAAAACGATCCTCGTTGACAGGACCCGCCCCGGATTTCACCCCGAAATCCGAAGTGGCCCTGCGGGGCCTACTTTAGAAGAAATTCTACCAAAAAATTTAGCGGAACTTCCCCTAAAAAGTAGGCTACCCAAAACCTGTAGGAAAACATTTACACTTCTAAATCATCCATCCTTAATCTCCTGGAGCCATCTGCTCCCCAAATCACAACTCCAATTTCACAAATATCAGTCTCAAACCAAAAACAATATTAATCCCATAGGTTATCAGAGCAATACTAATCCACTAGGTAACAAAGAAAACAAAAATAGAATGAGTACGCGGAAGCAATGCTGTTGGCTATGCCTCGACTCCATGTACGCCCAACCTTAACTAATTTCGCCTGCAAACTGGGCATTTGAAACCGAAGGGCCCAGGGGAAAGTACATAAAAACGTTAGCGTGAGTGGACAAAAATAAACAATTTAAAGGAAAAGAATTTCATACTTTCCCACATTTATTTCATTAAAAACCGATGCATGCAACAATTAGAAAACACAATTAGCTATAAATCCGAGGATTTCAAACGATAAACTAACTAGCCTCGCTAGTCACAACATTCGAAAAGATGTATCGTAAAACCAAAATCTCATTTCTCAAGAAGATAAGACTAGCTCTGTTGGCTATAGTGAAAATCGGACTAGCCCCGCTAGTCAAGCAACGATAAGAAAAGATTGAAACTCCGATACTCAGGAAATAAGACCAGCCCCGCTGGTTAAACGGGAAATCGGACTAGCCCCGCTAGTCAAGAATATAATGAGTAGGGGAAGATGATAGCCATACGAGTGAGCCTCCCAGGCTAAAGTACTCCCATTACTCCCGTAATATACCCTTACGCCACTATGTGTAGCGATAGGATACTAGGCTTGAGAATTACTGTCACAGAGACAGTAACCAGCGCCACAAAGGCGGAGGGCTTCGGTGATCCCATCACCTCGCCACAAAGGCGGAAGATCAATGCTAGCAATGATAATAGTCACCCAAAGTATGACAAAAGAAATCCGAAAACCAAGTAAATCCATAAATACATAAGGCTTCCCCATCTCTCGCAAATGAATTTCTAACGACGTGTCCCACACGCCAAGATAATCTCAAGTTCAAATAAATAGGAAGAAATAATAATAAAAAAAAACATGATATCCGTAAACCGAAACAAAACCAATTCCAAAATCATCATTAAGGCATTCCCAATGCCAAATACGAAAGTCGATAAATAAATGAGGAAAAACAACTCCATCGAAATCCCATTTCGAAAATCCTTTAAAAGTCTCAAATCGAAATAGAATATAATTAAAAGTATAATTCCGGAAATCACCTCGGAAATAAAAATAATTCATCACTTAAAATTATAAATCATAAGCAACTTCGGAAACGAATCATTATCGAAAGTAATTATGTGAGATAAAGCGAAAACAAACTCCGAGATTAAATCACATGCTCGAAAAGTCAATTGATAAATAAATAGAGCATATTCAAGGAAATAAATGCATGCATCATTTACTTAAAAATAAAAGTCCACTCACAGTACTATTCCGACGATCACGCATACGAGTTCCTTCATCGAGCAATAGCTCGGTACGTCGCCCTGTACACAATTATATTTCGTGAATAACTATTCTAATTAAATACGATTCTCAAAATCGAATCCTCATATAACATCTCTCTAATTCTTCTCGGATTCAACCCAAATTATACCACTAATACCAATTCGTTAATTTAAAGGTTCCAAGGCAGAACCGAGAGATATCAGACGGTCAGATTCTCGTAGTTCGATAATCGAAACCCTAAACTTAAAAAATTCATAATTAATTCCAAGTTTCTCCAAAAATCACCAAACTTCACATACAAGCTCTACAACATTTATAGAATTTAATGGACTAAAAACTGGAATTAAAACACTGCCCTACACACCTCCACGCGCCACTCACAGTGGCGGCGCGTGGGGCTCACGCGTCGGCGGCCACCACCTCCGATGGCCACCAGAAATCAACAGTAGCTGCAAAACCACAGACCGAACAACATTCTCAACTACCACTTCTCTCAATTTTACCTTTAAACGTCCGGATTAAGCCCGTGAAGAAAACCCATAAATGGGTTTCGGATCCCCTCTTCGATTCGACCTCTACACCGGAAATTGCAGCAAGAGGGGTTGGGGAAAACGTTCACCAGCTCGAGGAGTCCCTGCTGTCCACTTTTGGCGGTCGGAGGTGGTCGGAAACGATGGAATCGCCGGAAGGATCGAAATCGGACCCGGAAGGAACTTCACGTTGATTTGAGCTTTTCCGGCCAAATCGTTGAAAATTAAGGGCACCAGCGTGAAGGTGGGAAGGAGGCGAGTTTGTGGTGGCTTGGAACACGCCGGGGGACGACCGGACGGCGTCGAATTGCAGCGAGGAAGCTGCTGCCCGAAGAGGAAGGGGGAGAGCGAGGGGAAGAGAGAGAGCTGGGGTGAGTTTCCGGAAATGGAAACCTACCTCGGTAATTTTCCATATATATATATAAAATTTTTACCATGAACAGTAACTTTCACATTTTCGCGTATAACTTTCGCATGCGAACTCCGATTTTTACGAACCACATATGCATGCGCTCGGTTTAACATCCTCTACAACTTTCGTGAAGAAAATTTTCTCAGATCTTGACTCGAACAAAAAGTCATATTCTAACCCCCCCTAAACTGTAAAATGATAACTGCGAACGGTAAAACGTACCGTAATTCACATACACACAGTAAAAGAGGTTAAATCGGATATGAGGTGTAACACTCGTCATGAGCAGTGATCACCAGTCGATTATGCAGACCCCAGAACGTAGCCATCAACCCCGACAGACTCTTCTCATCACCTGACTTCCTCGGCAGCATACGCCCCACCAAGTAAAAACCATCTCTTGCCACCGCTGCCGAACCCAGCGATCCAAAATCCACCACTGCAGCTTCCGTCAATGCCAGGGCTACTGTCAGACGTGCCGCCATCTCCTCCGCCATGAATGGTAGAGATACAAAATAAAAAGGGAAACCCTAGTTATACCTAAGACTCGGGAGGCAAAAGCTTTCATTCTCAAGCCCTAGCAGACGGCTAGGTCTTTTTTTTTACCCTACTAACTACTTTGTTTGCCCTACAAGTTTTTGGTTTATTAAATTACTAAAATATTCTAATATAAATTACAATAAAGGACAATATTAGATTAAATATTGCAATTAATTTTTCTTATTACCCTACAGAATATGTACTTAAACTTCATTCTTAATCTTTTCATTTATCGTTAAACTCGGTGAGACTGATTGATTAAGACTTGATGAGATTGACTTAGGAAAACGAGGAGGAAGCCAAAAACAATTGAAAGACTCACTGAGGAAGCCAAATAGAAAAAGATTTCGAGTTAAACCCTTTATTAGAAAAGGGTATTTTGGGTACTACAAATTGGTGAACAAAGTAAACATGAAACTAAAAAAATATTTGTATGGTGACAATAGCCGCACCATATTGAAAAAATAAAATAAAAGTTAATTGGGGAGTTCATTTTGTTATAGTTTGATGCTTGGGAGGTGTTTACTTCTTTTCTTAATTGCATCCGAGTTAATCATGATTCATGAATTTTTATTGGGTGTGGCTATTGCCACTCTACGAACCACTTTGTTCACCCTACATGCTCTTCCCACCCTACATATATTTTTTTAGTTTCAAGTTTACTTTGTTCACCCATTTATAGTACCCAAAGTACCATTTTTCCTACATGCATGCTCTTCTTACCCTACATATATATTTTTTTAGTTTAAAGTTTGTTTTGTTCACCCTACATGCTCTTCCTTTTTTTTAGAATGTAGGAAATCTTCATAATCAAGTTTAAAGGATCGACCTCCTCAGGGAGCTTGGCAAAACCCATTATACAAGAAGCAAAGACGAGGGCCTTCCAACTCGATCTTAGGATATATGTTCTTCAAGAAACCAATGTTCAAGTCCACCAGCTTCTCCACTACCTTCTCTGCTTCAATACATAGTGGGAAGTCGTGGTCAATGCAATGCATCTCAAATCATGGACTAGATCAGTACCAGGGAAACAACAAATGAACTGGTAAGTCACTAGTCTAATCTTTAGTCAACTTTCAGTAGGTTTGAAAGTCAATATGCAACCAATCGAGAAACCTGATCACAACTATTTGGTTCTAACACAAATGCAGAGGATATAGCAAAAAGATGTCAATAGAGGAAACCAAATATGCAGCAAATAGAGGAAACCAATTGTTAATATAAACCACATATTTTAGATATAAAAAAAAAAATACGAACCATATATTCCAGATCAACAAAAAAAAAAGAACCATATGTTAGAACCAAACAGAGGAAACCAAATATGTGATAATATTAACAATTAGTTAACAATTGCTGCCTTACTCACCAATTGCTGGATTGTCAAACGGTACCTATTTGGTCCATGAAAAATGAATAGGTTTTAATGATAATCATGAAATTGTCAACAAAGGATATAGCAAAAGATTGCTTGATAGTCTTTTAAGCTTCATAAAATCCAGAAACCCCAATAAAGACTACACTTTTTATTGTCACCTCATACAAATTTATCTGCCATCACCACATTCAACTCAATATACTTAGCATTAGTCTAACCTTCTTTAATAATCCAACCGTCTTACAAAATGAAAACAATTGGGGTCTACACTCAATTCTATGATAATGACCTGGAGAATAATTCTAATAGGTATTGTTTGGCGCAAAAACCAGTTGGCTTGCAAACTGTCTCTTTTGAGCGTGTGCGCAGGCGTGCCAGCACCGTGGGGTGCAGTCGTCGGGGTAGTCCCTTGACCTGACTTCTTCTTCAAGCGTTTGTGCACGAGGAGAGCACCAACCTCGCCACAAGGTTCTTCTCTAGCCTTCCGGGAAAGGACTTCTTGCCTTACGGATAAGGACTTTGGGTGTGATCTCTTCGCTTCACCGAATCGATACTTAGTATTGCAGACTAAGCAGAGCAATCACTGGGAAGTTTGGAGAAAGCACGGGTTGCGCTAAAGCGTGACTTTAGCTTCGCTGGGTTGAGAGGGCGTTACCCTTGCTTCGCTGGAAGTAACGGTGGCGGTTGCGCTCGCAGTCGACTCCTAGGGAGACTAGGACTGGAAGTACGGTCGCCGGGTTGGTTTGGTGATGCTGACAGTCGGCTCTTGGAGAGACTGGGACTGGCGCACGGTCACCGGGTTTCAACGAGGTTGAAGGTTTGCTCCGGGGAGGCTTTGTAATCGCTGGGATTGATTGATTTTTTTTTTTCTTGAAACCTGGTATATATACCTAGGGTTTCGACTGTTCCTTGTCACAGAAGGGATATTGATTGAAGTTTCCTATTCAATCCTCGCTACCCGACTCTAATAAGGTTTCGTTTTCCTCATGGATCACGGAATGGGTGAAGTTGAAACCCAAACCCGAGTAGGCTTATTTTTGGGCCGCAGGTATCGGCCTGTTATGCTAAATCCACTAAAGGATCTTGCCAAAATTACTTTTGGGCTCAAACATTGCCCCCAGGCCCCGATATCAGGCCTATATTTGTAACTGATTGAAGGGGACTAAAACGACACGTCCAATGATCGAAACGATGCAATTAATGAGGGTTGCGTCTATTCGCTTGGCAAAACGTCTTTTCGTCACATCGTTTCCCTCACAAAAACTTTTATTTAAATACCGCAGCCACTCTAGGCCAGTCACATCAGAATCCCTTCCAGTCTCTTAAACCCAGAAAAACTCCTGCTCCAAACCTACTCTGCAGAAACCTAGAAATGGCTCCGCCAAAGAGAGTGGTAATCGATCAGGAAGAAGAACTCACTGATGGCATCGCTCGCACCTGGGGAGTCAAAATCGGTGCCCGCTGTCGCGCTCATACTTCCGTCCAGAGACCTTTGCTTCTCAGGCTTCCAAATCATCACGCCGGGCTGGGTCCGACACCGCAAGACTCCATTCCTGACGACGTCATCGCCCTCTATAGTCTGCCCATTCGTCGACCCGCCCAAGTCCTCCGGAGGACCCCTGCAGATTTCAGCAGTTGGAGTGTGCACAATCATCGAGCAAAAATAGGGCATTGGCCGTCCCACATCAGCCCAGAGGAGCTTTCCTGGTATCGTGAAGTAAGAGCACGAGATTTGGCTCGCTGGGACAGGGCAGGTATTACCCACACCATCGATTTATGCTTTCGCCTTCCTCGCGGTGGGAATCGCTCACCACTCGCTGCCTTTCTTTGCTTTTGGCATACTGCCACCAACACCTTTGATTTTCGATTTGGCCAAATGAGTATAACATTGTTGGATATCTTCACCATTACTGGATTACCCATCGATGGCGAGCCCTACCTGCATGGCCAATTTGATTCTGACACCTTCACCGCCACCATGGCCCAAACCGGTCGCAGTGCTCATAGCGGCTCTTATCCGCGGTGGGTGACCTACTATCGCAAAGAGCGCAATGCGACTGGTGGTATTGCTTTCTTGGAGTACTGGCTCTGCAAGTTCATTTTCTGTACTTCTACTTGTAAGCCCACTGGCGCTTGGACTCTTTTAGCAACGACCCTCTACAACGGCCGTTGCGTGGGGCTAGGACAACCAGTGCTGGGTGCCCTCTATCGCACTTTATACCAGGCCACAATGCATTCCTTCGAGACTAGCATTTCTGGCCCCTTTTGGATTCTTGACTTCTGGATTCAAACCTACTTTCCATTCTTCCGCCGCGACGACATTCCTCTATTACCACCAACTGATGCCCTTCTTGGTCAATGGTTTTGTCGTGAGGCGAGGTACATATCTCCACCATATTCTGAGTGCTTCTCATACTTGTACCTCATGCATGAAATGCCCTACTGCGATTTAATACTTAATAGGAGATTCCCCGCTCCTCTTGAAAATGGGTTCCTTCCTGGAGCACCTGGTTATAGCGATTGCGCGCGCTTGGCTTTTCACCGCGCGATCTCTTGTTCAGATATTAGACTCGCTGTTGACGAACTCACCTATGAGCTTTATGCTCCCAATCATTTTGCTCGCCAGTTTGGCCTCGTCCAATTGGTGCCATTTCCCCTCTATGATGCCTGGAACTACAACACTTCTTGGCGCCGGATTGGCCCCTTAACTGGACCTCCGCACGAACAAAGCATGCTTGCGCTGGTCGATCTCCCTGACTGGGCGGCTGATATCATCGATCCCCATAGACGGGACCGCTGAAGATTATGATCAATGGTGGAAGGAAGTCTCTGTTAACTGCTGGAGGCAAAGAGATGACGAACTCTTCGCGGCCATCTTCGAAGAACTGAGATACCCTTACGATGCTGACATTGAAGAGCTTGCTCGCTTCCATGAAAATGAAGAAAGACCTCCACCACCTGAACCGGCTCCGCGACCCGCGCGAGCCCCACTCTTGGTTCAGGCTGGAATTGTAATTCGCGAGCATCCTCCAGAGGTAAGTTCATATTCGTTGTTTCCTTGATCATTTTCACCTTCAAACTCTTAACTCAAAGTTCATAACAGGGGCGCGCACCGCCTTCAATCCATCGCGCCGCAGGTGTTCCTCCAGCCACTGGCCCGGCCTCTAAACAGAAAGCAAAGCTGAGCAAGCCTGTAGTAGAGGACTCCTCTTCTGATGATGATGATCCTCAAACTGTAAGGACTTTCTTCTCAACACGCATAATTTGGCAGCCTTCTCAAATTCTAATTTGGTTTGTTTGCCAGATCGCTGCTGCTTTAGCACTCAAACGCAGTCGCGCTGAATTCCGGACTGGTCCTTGGGCAACAGATGAACCAGTCGCTGATCGATCGGTAATATTCCTCTCTAAAGTGGGTATTGACATATATGATAACGTTTGTTTTGCCATATGTGATAACGTTTCTCTGCTTCAGGTTCGTCATAGGTTTCCGAGGCAAGTTGGAGAAGGCTCCTCTACCGCCGGCGAGGGTGTATCTGGCACGCCAGCCCAAGAAAACACTGGTGACCCACCCTCTGCAATCAATGTTGCAAGCAACATGCAGTTGGTTGTAGTTCCGGCGCAAGTCATAGATGACAGTTCGCATGAGCCTGAAGAAAGGCTGCCACTTCTCCATATTCCCCGCGAGCAACCAATTCTCCTTCTAGAATCAGGAGTACCCGACTCGGGTCCAACTTCCGGTGAGACTGCCCCAATACCAACAGCAGACTCCCGCGAGCTACCAGCTGAAGAGGTACTTCTTTTAACCAGAAGTTTTATCTTTACCTTTGATTTGGTTATTCTGAAGATGTTTCTTTCCAGGGTCCAAATGCAGAAGCGGTAATCAGAGAAATGGCGGATGAGGCTCCTGCTGAACCTGCTCCCAATGTGGTTGGTGAAGAACCTGCTCCTCATGCCCCCCAAGTCATTGAAGTCGAGGAGATAGGAGTACTGCCTGAGCCAATGCTGGAAGCAGTACCTATCGCGGAGCCTCCTGAGGCCCCTGTCACTGAGCAACCTACTCCGTCCACTTTAGAACGGTTAGCTCGCGTGCTTGAAGTGACCCCACCTGGGGTTGTAGACGACGCCAGAGAAGGTCTTCGTCGCCTCTTGGGCCCTGATATTCTAATCCCTGGGGCGCCCGCAAAATTTTTGGAATATCTGAGAGTGCTTCTCCGCGAGGGCGCTGTCTCTGAAGATCAATTTCGCGAGGTTGACCAGCTGTTGCAGCAATTCCCGCAAGGGCTCCATGAGAGGGCGGTCGTGAGCGCTCAAGCCAGGCAGACCGAAGCACACTACCAGACCCTTACTCATCAAACAGACAATGCGCGCGATTTCTTGGGTGACCAAGCTGACCTCATCCGGGATCTGACGCTCGAGAGGAACCATTTAAGGTCCCAGATTCAGGCCCTTCAGGCCCAGTTGACTGATGTCACTGCTAGGCTCGTCCATGCGGAGGCTCAATTAGAACAACCCCTTGCTGCCTTCGAGGTGCTGTCCCAAGAACTGGCCCAAGCTCGAGTAGCTGCCCAACAAGCCGCACAAGCCGCCGCGGATGCTAGTTTTCTCCTGGATGAGCTCTTTCTTCGCTTGACCCATGCAGGCTGAAGACTTTTGGGCCTCTGATATTTCAATATCAGGCCCGCATTTGTACGAACAATATAATTATTAATAATTTAAACATTTAGCCCACATTGCTTGGCCCAAATATCTGTTCAATTTATTTTTCAAGCAATTTAGCATTTAATTTGCTTTTATTGCTTTTGAAACTGTTTTGAAAAGATAATCTCGAAACAAAGCGGTTACCTCCTTGGAAACTGTCCCGCTTCCCACGCGCTTTCAATTATCTTCATTTCCGAGATCTTTTCATTCAATTCCAACGATACTCATATTGATGGCGTTGAACATATTCCAACTACCCATCGCGCAGTCAAGACCACTGAGACTGGTCCTATAAATACCTGCACTTCGAGAAGAAAAAACTCAAGCAAATATGGCCTCGCCAGTAATAGTTTCACAAACCCTACTTCTCTTCCTCTTGTTTCTGAAATCTTCTCCTCAGGATCTCAGCCTCAACCTCAAATCCTTAGGTTTTATGGCTTAATCTCACTGCCTGGGTAGGTCTTATGGCCTAATCTCAGGTCCATCCGCATGTCTTTGGTCTCTGGAAATCCGGATGGGATTCCTCGGTTTCCAATAGGCCGAAGAACACGCGGCGCTCCTAACGCGGCGGAACCTGATTCTGAGGGATCCCTCTCCTCAGATTTCTCGCGTTGGAGCAGGCGGAAGAATGGAGGAAGGCCACTCGAGGCCGACTGTTCTTCTTTCGCAGCCTACCTCCGGGAACAGACTGTCAGACTTCTGTCATTCCCCTGGAGGTAGATGTGGTTGTGAGTCGCGCTCTCCTGCAGACCATCTCCATCTCGGAGGGTAATCCACTAGAAGGTTTAGGATGGATTATTTCCTTCCTTCTGCCTCCAGTACAAATGAGAGCAGCTGTGACTTACATCAGAGGAGCAAGTGGGTGAAGAGAGGAAGAGTATTCATGACCAAAGCTCAGCCACCCCCTTTGTCACCACAAGATCACAAGATCCAGAAATTTTCAGCAGATCTACAACTCTTACGATTATTAAGCCACTTTTGGCCTTGTAAACCGCAAATGTAATTATCTCGATTTGTAATGCTTCTGGCCGCAAAGCCACTTTATGAATGAAAGTTTCTGAATCGTCTTCAAAAAACTGTTATAAAATAAGGCCTCATGCATAGGCCATTATATATATATTCTTAACACATATTGTCTATGAATTTGAAAATGTAAACTGTTAAATAAGGCCTCATGCTTAGGCCATTACATGTACTTCTTAACACATGTTGTCAAGGCCTTTGAAAGAATTTGAAATAAATGTGTAGAGTGTTGCCCCCTAGTATTCGTAGGCGAAGCAAATCCATGAAACAAAGGCCACAGGAAAGGCCGGAATATGAAGGGATGATGGGAGCCGAGGAAGACTATGGTTGCCCCCCAGTCTGGGAAGAAGGAAGATCTGGAGGGTCCTCATATTCCCAAACACTAGGGTAATATTTCTTCAGGAAGCGCCCGTTGATGGGATTGCGATGGATGTCGCCATCCAAATCTTTGAGGTGAAAAGCCCCGCGATCCAGAATGCGGTGAACAACAAAGGGTCCTTCCCATCGTGGAGTCCATTTACCGCGACCAGTCAATTTCTCGCCAAAGGGGAGAACTGCTTTCCAAACAAGGTCACCTTCTTTGTAACTGCGGCCACGCGTCCTCTTATCATAGGCGCGGGCGATACGCTGCTTTTCCATCACTAAAGTATCCAAAGCCGCTAAGCGGTGTTCGCCCAAGTCTTCGTGCTCCTGCCACATCGCTTGGACATAATCTTCGCCAATCAGGTGATGCTGATCCTGGACACGCAAGGATTGAACGTTGAGTTCTAGGGGTAAGACTGCGTCATGTCCAAACATTAGTGCATAGGGTGTTGTAGCAGTAGGGTTTCTCTTGGATGTGCGATAAGCCCAAAGAGTCTGATACAACGTTGTGTGCCACAAGCGAGGGTTTTCAGCAAGCATCTTCTTGATAATGGTGATAATAATCTTGTTACTGGCCTCTGCTTGACCGTTGGACTGAGCATAATAAGGTGTACTGTGGACAAACTGGATGCCCAAGTCGTTAACAAGCTTCTCTACCGCACCGCCCATGAACGCTGCCCCCCTGTCTGAGACAAGCACTTCAGGGATGCCAAACCTGCAAATGATGTTCTGAAAAATAAATTGTCTAATAGTGGCACCTGAAGCCTCTGTCAAAGGCTCAGCTTCAACCCATTTGGTAAAGAAATCAGTGGCCACAATGATGAACTTGTGTTGGAGGGAAGAATGAGGGTGAATCATCCCAATCAAGTCCAATGTCCAGCCTCGTGCAGGCCAAGGCTTGATAATAGGCTGCATGGGAATATTGGGAATGTGTTGCATCGGACCATGTGCCTGGCACTCTTAACATCCTTTCGCGAACGTGATACAGTCCTTCAAAATGCTGGGCCAATAATACCCATGTTTGCGAATAAGCCAGCGCATCTTAGGACCAGCTTGATGGGCGCCACATACTCCTGCATGTGTTTCTCACATTAATCGCTTTGCTTCGCGGCCATAGACACATCGGAAGTCTATGCCATCTTCCCCACGTCGTCGCAACTCGTTACCCCTGAGGAAATAGTTTAAGGCAAGAAAACGTATCTTCCTGTCTGTCGTAGGGTCTGGTTGCTTGAGGTAATCGATCAATGGAACTCGCCAATAGGCTCCAGGACTGCGACAACCGGATCGTCTGGTAGGTCAAGCCGCGCAAGCCACGAAGGCAACGTGCGACGTTCGACTTTCAGAATGCGCTTGCGAACCCCATACTTCAATGTGATGCCTGTAGCTAGCTGAGCAAGCTCATTGGCCGCAAAATTGCGCTCGCGAGGTATGTGTTCCAAATCCGCGTCATCAAATTGATCCAGAAGTTCGATGGCGCAATTCAAATAAGGAATGAGCAGACAGCTTGCGCACCTGTACTTCTCTTGGAGCTGACTTATCACGAGCAGAGAGTCACCGCGTACCTGAATGTCCCTCACTCCCAATTCCAATAACACTTCTAATCCAATGATAAGGGCTTCATACTCGGCTTCATTATTTGTGCACTTGAACTCCAATTGGAAAGAATAAGAGAAACGATCACCTGCTGGGTTTTCCAGTACAATCCCTGCCCCTGCTAATGTTTCGGTTCTGGAACCGTAAAAAAATAATACCCAGGGTTGCAAGGAGATTGTAGCTTGATGCCAGATGGCATATTCTGGGATGCGCGCCAAATCTGGTCGAATTGCGGTAGCGGTAGCTATCTCTAATTCCTTCACTGGGGGAATATCCAGCATAGGGTGATGGGCCAGAAAGTCTGCAATAGCCTGTCCCTTCACTGCCTTCTGTGGAACGTATTGTAGCGAGAATTCAGATAGAGCTAATACCCACTTGCCAATGCGTCCTCTCAGAATAGGTCGCGACAACATGTACTTGACCAGGTCAGTTTGAGCGATGATGCATGTAGTAAAGGATAACATGTAGTGCCGCAATTTGCACGCGGAAAAGTACAGCGTGAGACGCAGCTTTTCCATAGGAGTATACCTCGTTTCGCAATCCGTAAGTGTCCGACTGAGGTAAAAGATGGCATGCTCGACACCTCCCTCATCATCTTGGGCAAGTAGGCTACCAATGGAAGCCTCAGCTGCTGAAATATATAGCTTCAATGGGAATCCAGCGCGTGGAGGAACAAGCACTGGTGGACTCGCCAAATAGGCCTTGATTTTGTCGAAAGCCTCTTGATGTTGAAATTCCCAGACATACTCTTTCTGTCCTTACAACTTCAGCAGTGGAGAAAAGGGCTGGATCTTACCTGCAGAGTTAGAAATAAATCGTCGCAGGAAGTTAATTTTACCCAGCAAGCGTTGTAGCTCCTTCTTCGTTAGTGGAGGTGAGGCGTTGATGACTGCGTTCGCTTTATCTTCAGGGACCTCAATTCCCCTTTGATGGACAATGAATCCCAGGAAATCTCCTGCTTGAACTCCAAACACGCACTTGGCGGGATTCATCTTAAGTTTGTGTTGTCGCATGCGCTCGAAGACTTTCCTGAGGTCTGTGATGTGATCCCCTTTCTTCTTGGACTTTACCACCACATCATCAATGTAAACCTCCAAAATCTTTCCAAGGATATCATGGAAGATCAGGTTCATGGCTCGCTGATAAGTGGCCCCAGCATTTTTTAGCCCAAAAGGCATGACCACGTACTCGAAAACGCCCGCGAACCCAGGACACCTGAAAGCGGTTTTATGTCTATCCTCCTCGGCAATTGGAATCTGGTGATACCCTGCGGTGCCATCCATAAAGGACAACAACTCATGTCCTGCCACGGCGTCTACCAACATATCCGCCACCGGCATGGGGTAAACATCTTTAGGTGTCGCAAGATTGAGGTCTCTGTAATCCATGCAGACCCTCATCTTACCATTCTTCTTGCGAACAGGTACTATATTGGAGAGCCACTGATTGTATTTGGCCACCCTGATAATGCCTGATTTATGCATTTTCTCGACTTCCTCCTTGACGAGAACTTGAGTTTCTGAATTCATTCTTCGCGGTTCTTGCTTCACAGGCCTCTTGTCAGGGAGTGTTGGCAGCTGATGGTAAACCAAGTCCAGTGACAGGCCAGGCATATCTTCATATTTCTCTGCAAAGCAGTCTTTGAACTCCAGTAATAGCTCAATAAGCCTCTGCTTTTCGCTAGGCTCTAAGTAAGCGCTGATAGCCACTTCCATAGGCTCAGCCGTTGTCCCAAGATTGACCTTCTCGGTAGGGTCTCTGACCTTGGGGGGCGTATCGTCCAGCGCTGCCGGAGCGAGCTGAATGTCGACCTCATCTTCGTGATCGTGATCAGAGAATTCTTCATTGACGGTTTCTAAGGTCGCGATTCGATCATAGGCCTCTCTTTCCACTAAGTATGATGATAGTCGTTCATACAACGAGTGGAGGGCCTCTATCCCTTCCTCCGGAAGGTCGTAATCCATTAATCGTTCAAGGGTTTGGGCACAGCGTGGCCAGGCCTCTCTAGGCCCTCTTTTGCGAGCGTGAGCCCCCACTGTGCCAAATCAGAGGCCGTCACCCATGTGGGGCGGCCTTTGTTATCGATGCCACTCACCTGCAATGGAGTAATAGGCTCCAAGTAATACCTGGCATCTACATAATTTACGGACACTAGGAATGGACGAGGGTCCGCTTTGATCACCTCAGCCTTATCCGTTTCCCTGTTCCACATAACGAGTTCCTGATGGAGAGTTGAGGGAACACAATAGCTACGGTGGATCCAGTCTCTGCCCAGAATAGCGTTATAAGCTGCATAACAATCTGTCACGAAGAAAGCATAAACTCCCTCTGCAGGGCCAACCTTGATGCGCAAGAAAAGTAGCCCTAAAGTCTTTGTCACAGTCCCCGCGAAGTTCTTGAGTGTAAGGGATGTAGACTGGATTTTCTCTTTCTTGATCCCGAGCAAGTGCATGGTCCTGGTAGTGATGACGTTCACGGCAGCTCCGGTGTCAACCATGATCTTGCTAACTTTGGTACCGCCAACTTCTGCTGTGATGTATAAAGGTCTCATGTGCTGGACCATAGCAGGTGTTGGCCTGGTAAAGCTCATGAAGAATTCGCTGCTGTTAGCATCTTCTGTTTCAAGAAAGACAGCCTCTTCCACAGGTGCCGTAATCTGCAAGGGTTGTGCACTACTTTCCTCAGCTTCCACACAATCCTGTGCGGCGACGGGCAGTGCATACCTCGCGGGTAGTACGTAAACCATGTTGCAGGACGTATCGGTCATAACTGTTTCATCCATGCCCTCATCTAGGTCCAACTTGGGTTCGTTGACAGGGGTGTCAGTGTTAAACTGCTTAGCCAGCCGGTCCACCAACGATTCTTCAGTGAGACCTTTTACCTCACATTGCTCATGTTCCTGCATTCCGGTAACCTGCTTAGGAGAAATTGACTTTGGCTCCTTGACTGCATTCACCTCATAAGGGATGACTACTACACTCTGGACCTGTTTGGGTTTCCACTGTAAAGTGTCGGAAGTCCTGTCCTTGCCCCCCAGTCTCTCAAAAACTGAGGATTTGGCCTCTGGGTCTTCACGAAACAGTTTGCGTCTGACAGGTGGTCGTCTAGTTGGCGAGCTCACCTTTCGAGCTGGGGGAGGTCTCCTTTCGTCGGTGATCCTGCAAAAAACACTAGGCTTTGATGCCCCTGTTACTGAGCTCGCTTGCTTCTGGAAGCTACGGGGAGTTATTAATGGTTTAGTAGCTAGTGCTTCCATCTCTTTCTGATATTGCTCAGGTGATTTGACCAACTGCGAAGGTTTGATCAGGCCCTGGTCGAGAGCCTCTAGCGCGCGCTTGACTTCTCCAAACCTACGCTGCAGTTTCCTCTTCCTGGAAGGACTTATCTCCACTGCCTTCCCCTTCTCCCGTGTGTACCACTTACCTTCCTTGATGGTGGCGGTTGAAGCAGGTGGAATATAGGGCTTAGTTAGAGCGTCTTGGTGTTTGATCTTAGCCTGCTCCTCTTGTTTTCTATCCACCGCGGCCGCTCTCAGCTTCTTGAAAAGATTGGAATCCTTTGGAGATGGCGGTGGTTCCACTTTCTCCTTTTCTCTTGGGCTGACAGGTTGATAGTTTCGCGATGGCGAAGCCCACTTGACGGGCGGGAGAGAACCAAAACGAAATGTCTGCTCGACTTCTTCGTGTGACACTTGGATGCCACACTCTTCCTTGCACCGCGAGCATAGGACCACGGATGAAGCTTGGCCTGCTGGTTCAGCCTTTCTCTTTGTAGGGATCTTATCATCATCAGCTTGGACTCCTTTCCCCTTTGTGCTCAAATCCAGGGTTGGTTTCCTGTGGTGCTGCTTGGCCCAGTTCACATCGACCATGTTGATCCCAGTGTCAGGAAAAGGGTTCAGGTCAACGAGCGCTGCGGCTGTTACTGGAGCTTCCACCTGCAAATTGCCATTATTAAGCCATACCTGAATCTGGTCTTTGATCTTCACACAATCAGCTGTATTATGATTCCACAGGTTGTGAAATTTGCAGTATTTCTTTCCTTTCAGCTGCTCTGGTCTCGGAAAAGGTTCGAAGTCGGTCCTCACCATCTTCGCGGCGATCATCTCATCTAGAATCTCATGCGCTTTATTGGCATCATATGTATATGTCGCGAATTCAGGTTTAGTGAAGGCCATTGACTTGAGCTTGACAGGCTCCTTGGAGATTTTCAATTGTTTCAAGGCTGGATTCTTCCTCCCTGTCAGCTCATAAGCAGCGATGTCATTATCCTCTTCTTCATCTTCTTCCTGCACTAGCTCTTCTTCATGATGATGGTAATAAGGGGTCATAGGTAGCTGGCTGGTAATGCAGGGCTGCAACTGTGCGATGCTTTCCTGGCACATATGTCCCTTTGGATGCATTCTTTCTTGCATCAGTTTCCCTAAGAAGATGTTCAAAGCTGCCTACTTCTGTGATAAGCTCACCCATTGACTGGATCATGCTGCCATGTTGTTTCTTTCGCTGGCGAGGCTCCAGTCCCTTGATCGCCAGCTTGATCAACTCTTTCTCAGGCAGGATCACGTTCAGTTTGGCCTTCTGAATCTGGAAGCGCTGAAGGTATGCGACTGCAGACTCAGTAGGTTGTTGGGCCATCTGAGTGAGAGAAGCCAAATCCACCTCAAGCTCGATGGCTCCAAAAGTTTCTCGAAAGAGCTTTTCCATTGCGGGCCAATCTGCCACTGTCCCTGGTCGGAGTTTGGAAAACCACCTAAAGGCAGCTCCAGAGAGAGAGGTGCCAAAGATCCTGCACTTGAGGATGTCATCATTCTGGTACTGGCCGCATTGCACCTTGAACCTGGCCAAGTGGGTTATTGCATTCTCGGTGTCTTCCCCTGAAAAAGTAGAAAATATGATATTTTTATAGCCTCTAGGGAAAGGCGCGAGCATTATATGCAGCGGGAAAGGTCCCTCATAGACCCCATCCATCTGGGCCCTAGGGTTAGCCAGTCTGATCATCTCCTCTACCTCATCTCGTCTCACATATTCTGGACCCGGAGGAGGAGGAGGTGTCACCACCATATGGCGAACAGCCTGCACAGGTATTGCTTGGTTTGCAGCTGTTGTCTCTTCTCCTCTCTGTACAACGCGGGTTGTAGCTGGTTGTTGAAGAGTCACGGCTGGCATAGGCATCTCTTTTGCCAAAGCTGTTATCTTGACCGGGTTACCAGCTTGGTCAATCCCATAATAGCTTCCTGGCAGCTCTTGATATACGTTCTCTGCCCCATCGCTGTCGTACTGAATGAACACGGCGGAGTCGGACGAAGTTTCAACGCCTTTTGATGCCTGCTGCTTCTGTCTAGCAGTCTGTCCACCTGACAGCGTGGCCTTTTCCTTGCTGCCGCCAATGACCAGGGCTTGTTCTTTACCTTTCAATTGCGTGGTAACAGCGGTTGCAGCAGGCGTAGCGGTATTGCTGCTAACCTTGTCGCGCTGATTTGGCGGCACATATTTACCTGAACCAGATGGTTGGCCAAGGGAGCCAAGGATAGCGTTAGGATCTCCTAACGTCTTATTCAACACTTCTTTGGCTTGGTTCAACTCAGCTCTTTGCATGGCCACCTCGGTTGCGAGAGTCACTCCATCTTTGCGAAGACTTGCCATATCTGACGTTGTCTGCTTGGTATGGTTTGCAAGAGCATCAATGATTCTTTTCTGCTGCTGACTCTGGGCATCTGCGATGCTTGTAGCATAAGCCCTTAATGCACTCTCAGTTTGTGACATTAGTTGCTTAGTTTCCACAGCTTGTTGGGAAATACACTGGTTTATTTCGCGTAAGATCTTGTCTGTTTTCGCGTTTTCCCTTTCCAGATCAGCAGCCATCTTCTTGCGATGGTTTTCAATATTTTCCTAGATGATCGCGCATGCAACCTCGACGCTTCTCAACGAAAGCCTCTTCTTCTTCACTCCCCACTGTATTGGAGACAGCGGCGGTGACAGGCTCACTGGCCTGATTAGTAGTGACAGTTTGACCTTCAGCAACGGTCGAGTGACCCTCTCCCTGTTCAGTTGACATATCGGAGAATTGGGGATGAAGAGAGAATCTTTGAGTCACTTGTTCTTCAGAAAGACCACGACAATCCGCGCGAGGATGCGGTTTGTAACTGGAGGTCTTATGCTTGGAGCAGTTAGCGTAGCCCTTTTTATAAGGGTTTTCGCTTGACTTCCCAATGGCTAACGTTCACGAAGAGACACTTAGTTGGTCCCACTGGGCGTGCCAAAATGTTTGGCGCAAAAACCAGTTGGCTTGCAAACTGTCTCTTTTGAGTGTGTGCGCAGGCGTGCCAGCACCGTGGGGTGCAGTCGTCGGGGTAGTCCCTTGACCTGACTTCTTCTTCAAGCGTTTGTGGACGAGGAGAGCACCAACCTCGCCACAAGGTTCTTCTCTAGCCTTCCGGGAAAGGACTTCTTGCCTTACGGATAAGGACTTTGGGTGTGATCTCTTCGCGTCACCGAATCGATACTTAGTATTGCAGACTAAGCAGAGCAATCACTGGGAAGTTTGGAGAAAGCACGGGTTGCGCTAAAGCGTGACTTTAGCTTCACTGGGTTGCGAGGGCGTTACCCTTTCTTCGCTGGAAGTAACGGTGGCGGTTGCGCTCGCAGTCGGCTCCTGGGGAGACTAGGACTGGAAGTACGGTCGCCGGGTTGGTTTGGTGATGCTGACAGTCGGCTCTTGGAGAGACTGGGATTGGCGCACGGTCACCGGGTTTCAACGAGGTTGAAGGTTTGCTCCGGGGAGGCTTTGTAATCGCTGGGATTGATTGATTTTTTTTTTTTTCTTGAAACCTGGTATATATATACCTAGGGTTTCGACTGTTCCTTGTCACAGAAGGGATATTGATTGAAGTTTCCTATTCAATCCTCGCTACCCGACTCCAATAAGGTTTCGTTTTCCTCATGGATCACGGAATGGGTGAAGCTGAAATCCAAACCCGAGTAGGCTTATTTTTGGGCCGCAGGTATCGGCCCGTTATGCTAAATCCACTAAAGGATCTTGCCAAAATTACTTTTGGGCTCAAACAGGTATGTTGTATGCGTATGTATGTTTTCATTTAGCAAGAGAATCTAACCTGAACAAAAGAAAACAAAAACGTGATTACCTCCTTTTCAGGCTCCAAGTAGATGTTTTCAGACTCCATTAGTGTTAATATTTTTGAGGCATAGTTGTTAACATAACATGAGAACAATTGAAGATGATGAATGCTAAAAAAGAAAGTGTTAGGGTTTAAAGATGATTTAAATTCATGTTCTATAGGGAATAAGAAAACAAATTGTAATTATAAGATAGTATCCTTTATTGTAATTTTATTTTAGGGTATTTTGGTCTTTCAATAAATCAGAAAGTTGTAGGATGAGCAAAGTGGTTCGTAGGGTGGCAATAGCCGCACCCATTTCCATTTTGACTTTAAAGAATATATATCTAGAAAAAGTATCCAAATACCCTAATTTTAGAGAAATTATTCCTTTTTCCCTCACCAAACGTATGGATTTCCCCATTACCCATAAAATAATTGATTTTGTTCCCTAATACTCAATTAAACTCTTTTTTAATTTTTTTTTTTTTTTTGGGACTATTTTGCCCTCTCTCCCTTTCTCACATAGAGATAAAATGAGAGAGAGAGTGTGGAGTCACCGAAGAGTTTGCGGAACTTCACCGGATTTTTCCGGAACATCGCCAGATCTTTCCGGAACATCGCCGGAAGTCATCGGTAGTCGGAGGTCCACAGGGAGGTTGTCGGATATCTCATAAAAGTGTGGAGTCACCGGAGAGTTTGCCAGAACCTCACCGGACTTTGCCAAAACATCGCCAGAGGTCGCCGATTGTTAAAGGTCCACTGGGAGGCTGTCAGAGATCTCATAAAAAGTTTTATTGAGGGTCAATAATTAGTGAAAAATGAAGATGTTCTTGATTTTAAAAGTTTAAGGGATTTATTGACCCCCAATAAAAGTTTATTGATCTCTAATAAAAATTTAATGTGCTCCAATAAAAGTTTATTGTCACCCAATAAAAGTCTTAAATTCGATAAGTTCCCACAAAATCAACTGACATAATTCCCCCCAGTTTCAGTCACTCCATTCTTTCCGTGTAATTTGACCTGACATTATGAATCAATAGTTCTATAATGAAAAAGCTTAATCTTTATCTCTCTAATTGTTTGTTTATGTATTGGGAGTTTCTATTCATACATCCAAAATTAGTATTTGGACATCTTTTTTTTTTCAAGTTATAGTTGACTTTGTCAACTCATATCAAATTACCAATAAGGACACAAAAGAGGGAAAAAAAATTTAATTTTTTTTTTAACCCTACCCCACCCCTTCCCTTTCTATGATGTCAGTGAGGTTTAAACCTGTGACTTCCACGATATCAGTTATCCTAGATAACCAACAGACCATAGCTCACTGACTAAAAAAAAAAAAGTCTCTTCTTAATTACCTTTACAAATAGTATGTTTCGATGAGACAATTCGCAAAATTCTAAGCTGTGCATTGCCTAGTATATTGCTGCTTGTGCTTTTTACCCAACTCGAAGCAATTAGTAAATATGTGTCTCTCTCCAAGCTAAGGAGCATTATGTTGGATTGGCTTTGGAACACCATGACCACTTTCAGTATGGTACCTGTACGTAAACCATAATTAAGTGATGAAAACTTTGTATCAAAAAACTTAGTTTAATTAAAAATTTTGAGAATTGGGAGTAATATCTAAACATCTCAGATAGCAGTATATCAACATGCTTCTATATTCAATTGATTTAATGAAAAAAAAAACTGTATTGACTACCAACTGAGATTTTTTTTTTTTTTTTTTTTTTTTTTTTTTTTGCAGCTTAATTGTATCAATGGTAAAATAGGATTGTGCAATCTTCAAAAATTGAATGAGGTTCAACTACCGATTTTGGAGGTATGAACAGAACATTAAAAAAGAAGTTTTTATTGATTTTATTAGACGATGGGCATTGTGGGAAAATTAGGGAGATTTAGATAGCAAATTGGTTATTTATAAAAGTTAGTTTGAGGTCCATTAAGTTGGGAGGTCCAAATGCCAACTTTGGAGGTATGAATAGAAGCTCCCTTATGTATTTAAAACGATGAATTGTTTAAGCAAATAAAAGATCTTCTCAAACCAAACCACAACATACGTATATAAACAAATTAACAAAAACAAGACACACATAAGCATATATTTCCCAGCAACTCAAGAAGAGCCCCCCAATCTTACTGTAATAGACAGATTTCAGAAACTTCTTACAAAACCCAAGTTGCTGATGAAGTACAAATCAGCTACAAATTCGGCAAAGGACCAAGCCATTCTCATTAACTCATGACACCTCACCACCACTGTGTTGCCTCGATCCTCCTCCCTGCCACCTCTCCTTTCACCACCAACACCATCTTTGAGCTCCCATTGCACTAAAAACATGGCAAGAACTTCACTTCTCTGCATCCTTCACAAACCGACCCGGCCATTGGTCCAATAACAAAGCCTAAGAAAACAACTACACTCACCATCAATATTCAACCAAGCAAACAATAAGTTATTAAAAACAATAAGATTAAGACCCAGATTCTCAAATGCAAAGAAGAATGATAAATTATTCCCTAATACTGCTGCGATGAGGAATCACTATGGAACAAGAACACGGCCAAGCACTTTGATTAGCAGAAGGACTGCGCAAATTCCGATCTTGACGATGAACACTACTCAAAGATTGGTGGTTCCCTCCGCAGTGAATGCCCAGCGACGCCATCCGAAAACGACTATGTTTGCAGCAAGGAGAGCCTTGAAAAAACGACAACGTTTGGCTTCTTTGGAAAATATTTCTTGTTGCGAAGGACTTGAAGTAGAGAGAAGTGATATGGGTTAATTGGAATGGTAAAAGTGAATAGGCTGGATCCAAGCTCCAGCCTACTTCTGAAGATGCTTCGACTCTAGAGAGAGAGAGAGAGAGGATCACAACCATCGATCTAAGTTCGGCGACGGCGGCCTCAGATTTCGTCTGCCGTCGGGCTGAACAGAGACAGAATGAGAGTGAGAGTCTATAAGGTAATAAAAAATTGAAGCGTATTTTGGTTTCGACTTCTCAGTGATACTTTGTAAATTGGGTTCTTGACCCAAAACACCAAAATGAACAAAAATTATCTCACTTACCCCAATAACAGATTTTTATTCCCACTAACCCTATTTAAAAGAAATGACAGTTTTGCCCTTGACTTAATTAGTTAATTACATGTGGCCCTCTCTCCTTTCTCCCCGATCTGCATCATTCTCTCTCTCCCCCCCCTCCCCCGTACATACAGATCGCCGGGACCTCTCTCTCTTCGTCAGAGTCGGAGCATCGTCGGAAGTAGGCCGGAGTTTAGATGGAACACAACTGCTTCAGACTAAAAATCGTTGCAGTGCTTTGAATTTGGATGGGCTCAACTCCTCCGCCGATATCACTTAGCAGAGACCGAGAGAGGGAATCGAAATTCAAGCTTGGAGATTCCGACGGAGATCACGATGAGTTTGAATTCGGATTTGGTGCAAAAGCTAGAGTCGGCGCTTGGGGTTTCGTTAAGAGGCTTAGTGATTGACATGGCGACGACGGCGACGGGTTTTGGTGGTGCTGTGGTGGATATATAGGTTTGAGTTCTTCATTGAAGTAGTGTGATTCCTGGCCTCCAGTGATCTGGTTACCATTGAATTATTATGCATTGGCTTTGTTGCAATTTTGGAGTTGGTTTGTTTCAAGATTGCAAGGCCCACCGCTATTGACAACAATCAATTCCTCAGATTGTAATGGGACTCAAATGGAAATAAATTTTAAGCGTATCATCATAAAGGAGCTAGCTACAGGGGGAGGGAATAATGGGTTCAGCTTTCAAGCAATAATAGGATATATTGATTTAATTTTGAGGGCAATAGACGTCTATAAGGGGGTAATAGATGTTCTAAATTGATATAATCTCCTCATTTTTTTTTCTTTAATCAAAGTTTTATTTGTGTAATTTTAGGAAGATTAGTTTCCATTTCGGTAATCAAAATGTCTATTTGGGGGCAATAGAGGTTTGTTGTCCCTCTATTGGGGGGCAATAGACATCTATTGAGGGGCAATAGACTATTGGGGGCAATATACGTCTATTGGGGGCAATAGACCTCTATTGCCCCTCCATTGGAGTAATAAACCTTTCCGGGGGCAATATACGTCTATTGGGTGCAATAGACCTCTATTGGGACCAATGAGATCTCCGATTACCTCTTTTAGGACCTCTGGCGAGGTTTTTTGAAAAGTCCGGCGGGCGGCGACCGGTGACCGGAATCCGGCGAAAGTTGGCCGAAATCCGGCTACCGGTGACCGGCTCCAACGAAGTCTCCTATGGTTTCTCTCTCTTCCATTCTCTCTCTCTCTCTCTCTAAGTAAAAAGGGGTGAGGGTAAAATGGTATTTAAAAAAATAAAAAACAAAAAAAAAATCATAATGAGGTATTAGAGAAGACTTTCTTAGTTGTTTTGGGTAAGAGAGAATTAAAAAAACTTAATGGGGTAAGTGAGAAAAAAATCTCTAGAAATGAGGTAAATGGACAAAAACCCTTGTAAATTTGTGAACTTTCTGAGCCTAATACTGACTTATTACCTTTAAATGAGGTAAGTGAGAATACCTATATTAAAATCGTTTGGGTTATAATTTGGACATTAGGTCAAGGCCCCATATATCTATGAAAATTATTTATTTATTTATTTATTTTACGTGTGAAACTTTAATTGAACCAAATAGGTTAGAATAGAACATACACCAAATAAGCAAAACTATACCTACAGTAGTACATGACTATTCCATAAGAATTAAGCCCTCCAGTCTTATTAAAAAAAAAAAAAGCACTCCAGTGCCTATTACAAACAAAAACTGCCTCACCTTCAATAGGAGAAATATATTTTATTAGTCATCAACGTTGAGCAAGTAATTGTAGTACATGAACACCTAGCACTTCTAATTAGAAGACTCATAGAAGCACCACTTGCTAGAATAGGCTAACCAACCTGCAAATAATCAAGCAGTTGCAACCTCTTTCCTCTTAGGTTGGAGTTATTAGTGTTGAAGGATATCAAGATTATGTGTGTTTTACCAAACTATGATTACTTTCTATAGTTGTAATAGGAGAGAATGTTCTAGATTCCTAGTTCTAATTAGAATTGAAATCTTTGTACTCCAAGATTATGTACTTTTACTCCTTATATATAGGGGCTCTTATTATCAATGAAAGACACATTTATTCTTCCAATTCTCTCTACAATTATATTTTCCTTAAACACGTTATCAGCATGAGTCCTAACCTAGTGCCCCTCCCTGCGCCGCCACCCGTGTCTACTTGCGCACCTCTTGCACCCCTATGCAAAACCGGATTAGCCTCGCATGCCTGCATCAACACGGGAGTCCGTTAGCCTCGATAAGCAAGATCAGGTAACAAGAAAACACCAAGTAAGTTTTTATAAAAGTTCCTGATTTCTTTTAATTTATGTTTTCTTGTACTCGGGGATTCTAATATCCCTTCTTCTACCTATCACGTTTCTTATAACATGGGATTGAGCCGAACTATGAGGTTTCGTGCTCCTCCGAAGAAGAAGTTTATTGAGAAATTAAATTAGCTACGAACTAAGAGCATTCGTGAGCATTGAAATTTGACCATTCAAACATCATTGTTTCGGTCTAATCCAAATTTCTTGGAAAAATGATTTCTTGGTAGCAAAAAGGCTCAGAAATTCTTAATTAGTTGTTGCGGAAGTATTATACTCCGAAACTAATTTATTCTCCTTTATTTTTGAATGTCGAATGCAAACCTGCAAAAACTTCACTTCACTAAACCAAATTTGAATGCATTGGTTTTCACTGATAGGTGAATAACGTTGAGAATCACCTCACTTCTAATGGGATTCTGTGGAGTAGAGCTCACAGAACATGAATTAATTGAGAAAACCCTTTCAACCTTCCCTGTCCTAACATTAATGGTTGCAAAGCAATATAGGCTTTAGTGCAATGCTAGACGGATCACGAGGTTTTATCAGGTTGCCACTGGTATGTCAGTTGCGGAGAAACATGACAATATACTTGTGAAAAACTATAATTCAAGGCCCATTGGACCTAAGAGCATTCACGAGGCGAATTATAATAGCGCACCTAAAGAAGGGCGCAAGGAGTGGAACCCTAAAGTTAAGGGACAACAAAATGGATGTGTGGGTCCATACAACAGCCCTACAAAGGAAGGAAATTGCTAAAATGATGCATGGATACGTGGCAACGTTGGCCAGCGTAGGAAAGGCAAAGCCGGTGCCGCCGACCATAGTGGTGCCTCCACCAACGTCCCTACGGGATGTCTTAATGCACAAGGTGCATCTCAATTAAAGGGTGAGGTATGCTATAGATGTGGATCTTTAGAGCAACGGTTTACGCATTGTAATGCGAGTGAAAAACTAGCTACACAATACAAGGTGTATACAGATATGAGAGCATGAGGCTTATCTTGCAGTTGAAGGAGAAGATGGAGATGACAATGACGTCAATCTCATTATTATAGACTTCAAATCTGGCGAGGGAAACAATGTTGATGCCGCAGATTTTGATTAATAGTCTATATTTTCCAAGAATAAATGTAATGGCATTTTACCTTAAACATTATTAATAAATGACAATAGTCATAACTCTTACACAACTAGGTCCATCCAATTAATTGCGATGTTTAGGAAATGTTTGATCTAAGAGAATGGTTTTACAAGTGAGCATAGCTTCACCAAAATCTCGCCTTACCTTACCTGGTTGCTACTAAATTGGAGTTACCGAATGGATTGAGTAAACTACTATTTGTCTACATTTGATTTTAATCGTTTTACATTTGATTTTAGTCATTTTGGATTAGAAACTTTGATGTAATCGTTGGCTATTATTAATAAAGCGTCGATTCTTTTAGTTCGAGCTTTATTTTCTTAGGTATGTTTCCCGGAGAGCTAGAATGCCTTGTGGATAGTGCTCCTATGCACACCATAACTTGACATAGACAATCATTCCTTGAGATGATGCCTACTCGATCTTCTGTGACTATGATGGCAGAGCCATCTAAATTGATTCATGGTCAAGGACCAGCTCAATTTCTGTTGCTAAATGACACATTGATTAATGTCACTGATGCTCTCTACGCTCTGGGGCCGAAAGAATCCTTTTGAGCTTTAGAGATATTAGAGCCAAAGGTTTTTCATGTGGAAACACATAATGAAAATGGACATAAGTTCCATTGCATTTCCTCTAATGACTATAGACGAAAACGAGTATTAGAGTAGCTTATGTGTTGCTCTAGTGGGTTATATGTAACTACTATTCGAGTAATTGAATCCAACAACGTCATAAGAGATGTCCTTTGGAATTTTGACACATACAGGCTTTGGCATGACCGTTTGGAGAACCCAGGTCGTGACATGATGATCCGTATATTAAAGACTTCACACGGACATTCTTTCTTTCGAGCGAAGAGAAGTAAGAATCAAAAGTTGATTCAAGGAGAGCCACGGACCGCCGTCATGCCTCACGGTGACGCCACCTGCTGGCTAACGCCGGCGCTGCCTACCCCCTACGACAATTCCTTAGCTTTGACACTAAAGGAGGAGTTTTGACTCCCCTCTCCACTTCTCAAGTCAATTGTGACTTTGTGGCTCAACCAAAATTCTCACTGGTTGCTTCAAAGGTCCATCGCTTGTTTTGTAAAGTTTACTCTTTATCTAAATTAGGATGGAGACCATCCTATACAAAGGACACATGTGTTCTCATTATAAGAATCAAAGGGGATTTTGTGGACTGATTCAACCAAACTTTCGAACCATTTAGATGTTTTATGGTGTCGGTTGATGCACAGGCACACTGGTCACATGTCGCGCCATCGTCCACTCGTAATACTTCTTATAAACTCCTGGCCCAAATCATATGGCTACGGGCTCACTACCCGAATCATCCCATTCAGTCAATTTAACTTGATAATACTGGAGAGTTTACATCGAAGGCTTTCAATGACTATTGCATATCATGAGGGATTGATGTTAACCAAAATATTCCCATATACACACCCAAATGGTCTCGCCAAAAGCCACCATTAAACGACTACGATGGTAGCTCTAACATTGGTAATGAGCATTAATATTTCCTTTTGGGGTTATGCAATATCGCATGCAGCTATATTAGTTTGTCTACGACCCACCGCCACTCACCTTTCTTTGTGTTATAGCTAGTGATTGGGTGTGAGTCTGCTATCTAGTACTTACACATATTTGAGTGTGTGGTTTATGTGCCAATTGCATCGCCACAGCGTATCAAAATGGGTCATTAGCAACGAATGCATATATATTTGTGTTGGATATAAATCTCCCACTATAAGTCAACTATGTAGAACCTTTGACAGGTGACCTCTTTACTGCTAGATTTGCGGATTGTCACTTTGATGAGATAGTCTTCCCGTCGTGAGGGGGAAATTAGAACGTCAACGTTCAACAGGAATGACAGGAATTGTCATTGTCTATCCCCACTATGCCTCATCTCGATCCCCTAAAATTGATGAGATTACATATACCTGCTGCAAACATGCCTGTAAGGATTGATGTCCCCTCAAGAGGACATGACGCCACCCAGAGGAGCTGGGCAAGGCGCCACCACCATGGATGGTGGCATGGTGACGCCACAAGGTGGCATAATGGCGTCTCAGGTCGTTGGTTCTGCTAGAGAGCGTAGGAAACCCATAGGTTTGATGGATTCTCCCCCTAGGAAAAAAAAACTAGTTTGGCACAACCTAATCGATTTATCATTGATACTCAAAATCCGTCTCATGAGAATATTCTGAATTGTGGTTATGTCCAAGAGACATCGTTGGGGGACGCCTCAATGTTAGAACCAATTCCTGATAATATAAAGATCTCTACAAACTACATTAGTATACATGAGGACGTGGGATTATTGAGACCAACGACATCGAACCTTGCTCCATTGAAGAATACCAATGTAGAAAAAATTGGCCTAAATGGAAAGATGCGATCCAGGTTGAATTGAATTCACTAATGAAGAGGAAGGATTTCAGGCCTGAGATGCCGAGACCTCATAACATAGTTGACATAAATAGGTCTTAGTTAGAAAGTGTGATGCGAAAAAAGAGATTATAGAATCGCCTTATGGCACAAGGCTTCTCACAATGCCCTGGAATCGACTAAGATGAGACATATCCTTCTGTAATGGATGTCATTGCACTCCACTACCTTTTTAGTTTGGTAGTTTCCAAATAACTGAACATGCAGCTTACGAATGTGGTCATTACGTATCTTTATGTGGATCTAGATATAGACGAAAATATATATGAAGGTCCCTGATGAACTTCATTTACCCAAATTAAGTGGCTCTAGATCGCGGAGTGCGTTTGCAATGAGGATGCAACTTTCACTAAGTGACTACTTGATTAGAAAGAGATATGATGAACTATGCCAACGCATTTCCATGACAAGTTTCGGATTTGCAATTGTCGCAGTTTATGTTGATAACATAATTGGAACCCTTGATGAGTTAAGAGAAACCGCTGAACATCTGAAATCCGATTTTGAGATGAAGGATCTTGGGAGAACACGGTTTTGTCTACATTTAGAACTTGTATACCGTGTCAATGAAGACTTAGGCATTTTTGATAAAGTCAAGCTTGTAAACACTCCCATAGTCATCCGTATTCTTGACCCTAAGAGAGATCCCTTTCGTCCCAGGGATGATGATGATGACGTGTTAGTAGCAAAAGTGCTTACCTAAGTGCAATAGGCACATTATTGTACTTAGCACAATGCAAGACAAGACACTTCATTCAACTTGTTGGCTAGATGTAGCTCTGCACCAACGCGATACCATTGGACTGGTGTAAAGAAAATATTTGGATACTTAAAAGGTATGATAGATATGGGCTTGTTCTTTCCCTACACAGAGAAAATAATGGACGTCAAGATGGAATCAGAATCCATAGGCCCAAGAGCCGTCGTCACCGTCGTCGTACACGGCAACGCCCTCGGTGCCTCAGATGGTGGCCAGCGTGCTCCCTCCTTTCGTCACATTGACGTTTTGATGGGATTTGCTGATGTAGGGTATCACTCTGACCCTCACAAAGGTCGTTCTTAAACTGATTATGTCTTTACCATGGGAAGCACCGCAATATCTTGGAGGTCTACAAAGCAGACCCTTGTTGCTACTTCTTCGAATCATGCAGATATTATTGCTTTACATGAAGCAATGCGTGAGTGCATATGGTTAAGGTCCATAGTTGCACACATTCGAAGAAGTTATGGTTCGAAGTCTACAACAGATGAACCTACGTGCATTTATGAGGATAATGCAGCTTGCATTGAACAAATGAAGCAAGGTTTCATCAAGGGAAACAACACCAAGGATATATTACCTAAGTTATTTTATAATCAGCAACAACAAATACTTCTAAAGATTGAAGTGAATCAAATTTGATCAGAGGATAACGTAGCAGACTTATTTACTAAGTCGTTACCTAAATCCACTTTAGTTCACATGCGAAGAGTGTTAGAATGAGGAAATTATCCGAACTCCCATGATTTTAGCAATCAGGGGGGGGGGGGGGGGGGGGGAGACCTTGACAGTAGGGGGAGGTATGATATCTACATGTTATCTCGGAGTGTGAATGATGTGTTGTACTTTTTTTGTCCTCCTCGAGGTTGTTTTTGTCTCATATGATTTTTATTACTCGAGCAATATTTTTAACGAGACAACATTTAAAGCGTCATGGTGTCATGATGATATCATGTTTGGACGGCATAAGGGGGAGTGTTAAAGGATATCAGGATTATGTGTGTCTTACCAAACTATGATTACTTTCTATAGTTGTAATAAGAGAGAATATTCTAGATTCCTAGTTTTAATTAGAATATGATTTATTGTACTCCAAGATTATTATGTACTTTATTTAAGCTTATATATAGTTGCTCCTATTATTAATGAAAGACACATATATTCTCCTAATTCTCTCTACAATTATATTTTCCTCAAACAATTAGAACTATAAGAAAAGAAAATACGGGCAGTCTATCCTCCCCCGGCCCACACCAGCTTCTTCAACCCCTTGCGCTTCTTTGGTGAAGTTTTAGCCTTTACCAGACTTGATGAACTACCAGCAGCAGCATTCTTTGTAGAAGTCTTATTCTTTACTTTCTAGGTCCTCTAGGACATTCTCTCTTTTTTCTCCGACTTCAGCACATGCACCAAAGCAAGTGACTAACTTTGACTCGTAATTATATTACCAAAAAAAAAAAAAACTTTGACTCGTAATTAAGATTGTGTGGCTTAGGTTTTCCATGCACACACTAACTGAATCAATTAATTTTGTCCCTTTAGAAACGTAGATTAGAGGGGCTATCTTAGAGCAAGTTCACCTGTTAGGTCACCGGGTCACCTACTATTCACTACTTTTTAGTGTATATTTTTATTATTTGGGTCACGAAATACACTGTGCCCTTGACCCAGGGCACGAAATACACTGTGCAGGTCACCATGGTGACCCAGAACACTGTACAGGGTGACCCAGAACACTGTACAGGGTGACCCAGGGCACGAAATACATTGTGCTCGTGACCTAGATGGTGAAATTAACACTAAAAAGTAGTGAATAGTGGGTGACCTGGTGACCCAACCGGTGAACTTGCTCTTAGCCGGATTCGATTCCTGAGTCCCACCTTTTCCTTTTCCGGTATGCCCACCTTGCTGTCCAGTTCCCAAACTGGTCACTTTTGAATTTTGATGGGTCGTGTGTGATGTGTGCTTCTCTCAATTCAAATGGAACGTGATCGATAATCTGTCACTGGCATGGACCTTATATTTCATTAGGACGCCTAGCTATTGGCTTCTTTTAGTTAACTATTTAGTTGAGTCAACACATACAACACGTTTTGCTTTTAGCTATAAACTGACCGGCGGAGGCTCAACGTACGTACACCTCAAATCCTAACGTTAGATAAGTCTCTCTGACTCTCTCCAACCTTGAGCTAGCGGTGGATTAATGCATGGCTACATATGGAGCACTTGGTAGTGTGTACCCAGTACGTATATGTTGACATGAGTTTACTCGGTAGCGCGCTGTTGGTCGTATATATAGCTAGGTTTATTGATTCATGCACTCACCGACCTCAAATGATGATTGTGTTATATGGCCTAGGGGGGTTTCACGCACACCGACTCATACTTTTTCAAACTGTCCTTTATAGAAATACATTGTCCTGGTCCCATACTGCAGGTCAATTAATTTGATGGGTCGATCAATCTGTCATAATTGCGTTGCGTTTCAAACGGGAGGTGATCGATGATTAGCTTGTTGATGTGGATTACGGACCTTTTTTTGTATATCTTTGCTACAGTAGTGTTTCCCTGACCATGGGAAATTTAGTCACTCACCGTCTTATTGAAATCAGACGGTTGACAGCTCTCATTTCAGATTTCATCACTTAACTGTCAACCGTCCGATTTCAATCGGACGGTGAGTGACCAAATTTCCCATGGTCAGCTGCTGACCAGGGGAACACGGCTGTTCTTTGCTATATTAATTATTAGAACACCTCTGCCTTATTTTAGGGTTCCACTGTTCAGCCAAGTCAACGCAACACGGTTTTCTTTTCTTTTCATCCACCGCAAAGCCTATCTTAAATATTAGCTTAAACTGGGTCAACTATCACGTAAGACGTAATTAACCCTGAGCATATGCCATATGGTAGATCAGTGGCTGTTGGGTACGTGGCGCAGTTACAATATCAAAATAATGAACAAAATGCATCGAACACTTTGATACTTATTGTAATGCTTTAGTTTGTAGCTCCCTCTTGTTCTTGATGATGATGCGGTCTTCGTATGATCGAATCCAAGTTAAGGGCTTCTTGCCCCTCTAACGTCACATTCTTGACCTATTTGTGCAAAATTCATGATCAATTACGATATACATTGAATCTGAATCTGGACATAGTTAACTTAAAGTGGATTAATTAATTAAGTGGTTTAACAGGTAATTACTAAATACACATTTAATCTTCTCAGTGACTGTATTTATGCACACAGGCACGCGCGCGCACATACAAACAGGGCCCTTCTAATGAAGGATTTATTTTTTGGCCATTTATAGACCCACTTTTCGATCACATCCATCTCAACTGTTCAATTTTTAGGTTTATAGGAGTAGATCACCTTTGCAAATTTTCAGTCAAATTGATAATCATTAAGACATTCATAACTGCGATTTACAATTACAACATGAACAGTTCAGGTTGGACAGATTCGTTCATTAATTGATTTAATTTGGTTTGATATATTAACTATCATCAATTTAGCTGAAAATTTGTGTAAGTGATTTATACATTAGAATCTAAAAACTGAACAGTCAAAATGCCAAAGTGTCATCGAAAAGTGAGTCTAACAAGGAATCCTTAAAATGATCAATTTATGCAAATGTGATTGCTACATAAACATTTAATCTTCTAAAAGACTGTACTTTTGTGTGTGTGTGAGTCTAGCTTGTACATTGTATATATATGAAATCTGTGAAACTTCAGAAGAACTTAAGATATCGACTGTCATGGTCGGAAGAATATAACATGTTGCCTAATGAGTCATGTACCATACTTGTAAAAGGAAACTCAAAAAGTAAAAGACAATGATCGAGCCCTTCGATCATTATTTGCTTAAAACACAGCAATTCTAATTTCGGAAATCAACATAAAGCTAGCAAACATGTACGCTCTTTTTTTTTTTTTTTTTGGTCTGAAACAGGTACGTCCTAGATCTCAATCTTCAAACACAGGGAAAAAAAATTAAGAAAAGAAAACAAAAGCTAGCAATCCGTACTTAATCAGCTAGGCTTGCAACTAAAAATATACTTTTACGTACCAAATATACATGAGATCCCATCTATGATCAGCCTCATTGATAAAGTAACCTCCTGCTTGTCACTACTTTGTCTAATATCTACATGTAAAGTTGTGAACACCGTTCATCGCCAATCACATGTAGATTCCGTTGACGATATCTGATCATGACATGCTGTACTGGGAAAGTGTGACGGGAACCAAAGGTTCCGATTTGGACCCCTCATGAAAGGAGATGTGATATTGGAGCTCCTGTTCCCTATGCTCATCATCTTTGGATGGATGGTGCTAATTGTCCATGGATCCATTCAGTTAAGTCTTTTTACAACCATATTTAAGTTCTTGCCGGATCAAAATTCAATGTTTGATATTCATGTTATAAAATTAAATATTAATCAAATACAAAAGTTAAGATTAAAGGAATTCATATATTGAGGTATGGTATTAAAAGAGAAAGGATAGATTATATAGTGGTGGGGGTTGCGTTCAAAACTTCAAATATAGTATAGCTCTAATAATCAAGGTATTCATGATCGGCAAGGGTCAGCTAATTAAGGAAGCATTCAAATTGGCAGTTCCGCCACTGATAAGAACAAGAACAAGAGAATGCAATATGACGAGAAGGTACTACCATTTCTAAATTTGGTACTCATTTTTTTACCATTTCTTAATTTTGTAACCTCTGAGGCTCTGATCGATTTCAAAATTTACTACTATGTAAAGTTTCTTAAACCTTTAAATATTTAATGACAAAATCTATTAATAGAAACAACATAAATAAATGCATTTTTCTAGAAACTGAGCTCTATAAAATATTTATATTTAATTTATTATCAGAAATTTAGAACGAGAGAAGTGAGCTATAAATTTATTTTTCAAATTTACCAAATATTTTTTTTTTTTTATTAAATTGAAAATTGGTATTTTCTCGTTCACAGGTCCAGTGGATGAGTGCATGTCCCCAAGAAGGTGTCATAGGGGAGCGCTTCAAACTTGGTAAAAATTCAAAATTCAAGGGCTTCAAGGACTCAAGCAGAAGTTATCAATCAACTGACACACACACACATTTTTTTTTTGTTACATTGGAGGGAATTCTACTTGGCATGAACTACCAAACTAGGAAGTTTCAAGCATACATCTATCTGAAAACAAAAGGCACTAATGCTCTGCTTTCCCTTTCTCAAGGTACTCGCTTACATCCCTGGACAACAAACGGAGGTTTGTTAAGTGATTCTATAATTTATCCAAGAGATGACAAAGCTAGGAACTTAAAGATGAAAAGCCAGAACCAACTTAAACAAGAAACACTTTGATGTGAATGTTTAAACCTTTCCATTATGTTCAGTTTCAATGTTTCTAACAGGTCCTTTGAACCACTTCCTTGCATCCAACACCCACCAAAGCATTATCAGACCTAAACCCACACTCAAAGCAACAGGTGCATAATTGAATGTACTCCAGCTAATTGGGTAGTAAGTAGGGAGGAGGAAGACAGAACAAGTGTAACAAATCCAAAGGAAGGCGACCAAGCAAATCGGTCTGCTAAAATTGCCCAAATAAAATGGCCCGGGGTTGAACTTCTTCTCAGGCATTACCATTCTTGCAAAGATCGGAACTGCATAACCTCCTACCCATCCGATTGTACATATGGAAGTTATGGCCGTGAAGACTACATTGACTTTCAAGATTGGAAGTCCCAGGAGAATGCAGATGGCTGCACAGAGCCACACTGCGTTGGAAGGAACTTTGTGTTTCGGGTGAATTTTTCGCCATACAGACGAGAATGGAATCCCTTGGTCTCTTGATAGAGCATACACCTGATAAAAAGCCAGTGCAATCAATGCCAGTATGACAACAGAAGTTTAAGTTAAGAGATTACTAGTATATTTGAGTAACAATAATGGAATATATACAAAAACATATATAACAGTCATTCCAAAATCTAGCTAGGAAACTTACTGTTGGCATTATGAAAGAAAAGCAAAACAGTTTATATCAAGGAAGCAATGTGACCAATCATGGAATCAAACTGGAAATTCATATAAAAGGAAACTTACTGTTGGAAACCGATAAGATGAAAGTTGCCACAAAATATTTTATAAATTAAACAAGGAAAATGGTACATATATGTGACCGATCATGGTATTAAAACTGGCATGCTCTCCAAAAGCTGAAGTAGCATTGTTTACAGGTCTCCTCTGATATGATTCATGAATTAGTAGCATACACTCACAGAAATTACAGTATACTAATAGCTAGTTATACATTGAATTAGACATTGTTGGAGTATTGTAAAATAATGACTGATAACGATAACTAATGAGGTCGTCCTGTCATTTATATTGATATGAAGATTTGATCACGACATAATTTTTTTTAGTGGTATCAATATGCAATTAAAATTGGAGACAGTTTAGTTTAAGAAATGTAAAAGTTAGATGTTGATTATTACTACTAGGAGTCAAATGGTACAAGAAACTACACTCATCGCAATCAATTAACCTTTGGATGGATGTTTAGAAGCACAGGTTCAATTTTCGTGGTTGGATATTTTGAAAAGTCAATGGCTTTTTCATACTGATTAGACCAGAATCAAAAGTTTTATTCAATACCTCAATAATTCCAACTCAATCTGAAGAGACCACACAAAACTTTGCAAGCAAATGATTAGCTGACCTAGTAATATTTGTAATGCAATGTATTCCGATGCATGTCTAATATCAGATAAAACATATAATAATAATAAAAGGATAGCCCAAGTAGTGATCATAGGCAGCAGATAATGTAATTATTTTTCAGCAACATATTAGTGTTGGAAATCTCATATCAAGTTATCGACATGACGGGCTTAGCATGCCAAACAGTTAATTCTGTTTTTGGAGGGAAAAAGGAAAAAGCACTTACTACTCTGGCAGCACTGGTGGTAATTGAAAGTCCGCCAAAGAAGAATGAACCCCAAATGATAAATAGTAAAATGATTGCTCCAGTGGAACTATGATACCTCCCATGAAATGCATCATAGAGAATTTGAGCAGGCACAAATGCTCCTCTAGTCTCATTGGTGGGATCATATAGGTAGCTAAAATCCTGAGAGGAAATACAAGTTATGAAAGTATCAGGTTAATAATCTCCAACACATATAATTGAGAAAGGATAGTTTCGTGGATGGAAGAATGTTTTAACAGACGATTATTATGGAATCCATCATTTAAAATACTTTCTTAAGAGTAACAAAAAGAGTACTTTTACGGCAATCACTATATATTTCAAATTTTTGCTTCAAATGTTATGTAATATCAATCAGTACACTTTGGCATGCCTTTGCATCCATACCTGAATGCTGAAAGTCAGGGCCAAGATGTATGCCCATCCAAATACTGAAATGATACCGATGCTTGTTAGAATAGCAATAGGACCATTCTTGTCTGCTCCTCTGGTTTCTTCTGTTAGATGTGCTGCAGCATCATATCCATATAATGAATACTGACTAACAAGAAAGGATAGAATCACTGCATAAGGCTTGCTTGATATTCCCGTCAGCTCAGGGGCCACATCAAAGTTTGTGAACACGTATGATGCAGACTGTGTAGTAAGTGCTACAAGGGGAAGCATTATAACAATAACCGTCCCTCCAACGACCTGACAATGAAACATTGCATATTTGAAATCAATATTTTATATCAGATAATACTTGCACTATTCTATTTTCCTTTTGTTTTCCCTTTATGTATATTGGTAATTTGAAAGCACTGCATTCTGCTTGGAAGACAGAATCTAATCATGTATCCTTTGGCTAAATTTTTCTACTTGTCTAAAACCACTCCAAGTCTGAACTTTCTTGCCAAATTTAAAACATCACATAATAGGGATATGCTATTAAACCACCTCCTTTGTAGTCTTTAGTTCCTAACTTGCCAAAATTTAGCAATAGAAGCTCGTCAAGGTAGAGTTAGCACTTTGGATATCAGTATATATAGTATAAATCACAGTATTACTAATCACTTATCACACTATACAGAACTATCAAAGCCACTTCCCTACAAAAATTGAAACAAAAAAATTGCAAGACACCAGAATATTTGATTGTACCTGCCACCATATGGATATTATATCAATAAAGGCAATCACTTCTAACGCAAATGTGTTGAGAAACGCCCATATAAGAGTGAGGCCGATGTACATGCATAAGAACAACCACTTTGGTGCAAAATACCCTCCACCTTTATTTGTCCCAGTGCATAGTAAAATGATACTTTGCAGTGTTTGAGATCCTGCATATGCCTTCAAAATCAAGTAACAAGTGTTCGGCTCAATCACATTATATATTTCATACTTTTTCTGAAAAGAATAAACACTCAAGCAATTCATACCTGAGTACCTATGCCAGCAATGAGCCCTATGGTCTCAAGCCAAGCACAACACCATGATGCAAGGGGACCCCATTTGGGGCCAGCTAAGTGAGCAGCCCAGAAGTAAAGAGAACCTGTGGTCTGTTTGACAAATGGAATGTAATATAATTTAGTAATGAAAGGCATCTCCGATTATGTTTCTAGCAGAGCAGACTTGAACACCTAAATCACTGCCTTTAAATTACAAGCAGATATTTGTTGGAGTTCAACGTACTCTATGGTATTCATCTTGTGGCATGGTATATTTCCCACTTTTCCTGCAACTGATCATACCATGCACAATCCTACTTCCACACAACTGATACTTTCAAGAGAGAAGAAAAAGTTTCTCTCTCTTTTCAAGTTCCAACTAAAGTTATTTCAGTTTTCTAACTTATGTGAACTTGCTTGTCAAGTTGAATTAACATGTGAAACTTTCACTCTCCTTTTCCCCATTTCACTTTTCTTTATCAACGTGTGAATTAAGAAAGAGATGATTAACATGCCAGAATTAGAGAAAAGAAAAACAAAATTGATTTTGACACTGAAATTGTAGGCAGGGGTGAAGATTCGCTAAGTGTGAAATAACCTTATATATACTTACAGTAAAGCTGAGGTTTCAGTTTTTTTTCAAAGCCAGCTAAACACATGTTCTTAATTATACTGATTAGTCATTTTGCAGTAATAAGCTTGATTGGATAACAAATTCAGCAAACATTAGAACCTCAATAACATAATTAGATGAAAGACGACTCCATGGCAGTAGTAAGAGCAAAAACAAGGTATGCAACCAACAAAATATTGAAATATAAACATGAAAGGAATTAAAAGTGAGAAGAGAAGGGCCTAACCGGGAAAGAAGAGCAGATCTCTGCCATGGCAAGTCCAACAAACCAGGTGAAAAATGATACCACCACCCAACCCCACACAAGGCTTGCAGGACCTGCATATGCAAGGCTAGAACCATACAAAGGAGTGATTCCGGTGAAGAGTGTCATCGTTGAGAATGATATTGCAAGAGTTTTGAACAAAGTCTGAAACAAATCAAACATCCAATTGATGAAGCTCAATTGCAAGCCAATAATATACATAACAATCTCATAAATCTCTTGGTGATAAGCAAGAAGTAGTAGTATAGAAGATACAGTTAAAACTTCACAGCATGAAAAACATGTCGTGTGATGATCAATTAGGTGCCAATTACCATCTCTCTTCTGAGTTCTTGCTTGTAACCAAGCTCATTAAGTCGCTTTTCCCCTGAATCCATCTCTCGGATTTGTGATGCATCTACTTGGTTCTGTCCCATTGAATTAATCAAGCTTTCAACTTGCTGGAGTTAGCTCAAGATGAAAGTAGCAGCTTATATGCAACTGGGGTGGAGAGAGAGAAACTCAAGCAAGCTGCATACTCATCCTTGTATTAAAGATGTAAAGGTTTACAAGACTTGGGGAGATGTTGCATGTAAAACTGAAATATCTGGCTAGTTGCCATGTTTGAATTCTCATTTATAAATCTCTGCATGTCAACTCGTACAAAGACAGCAACCGCCAATTTTATATGTTTCTCATCTTACTTTAACTTCACATTTCTATGCTCTCATCAGCCTTTGAATTTAGGATCTCTATCCACACTGTACTACTAATCTTTATGGACCATTTCTCTCTGTCTTTTCGTCAAACAAGAACAAGTCAATCATTTATTTTTCTCGTTTTTGCCTTTTGGGTTGTTTTGTCTCAGACTATGCTGATAACGGGATCTGCTACTTTCAAAAATTTCTTGACTACAAGATCCCAGCCTCCGCCTACTTTCATATCCTTGACCTTTTCCTTTCCCATTCAAAAATAAAAAAAGAAAGAAAGAAAGAAAGACGTAAATGTTACCGAACCAAGTAGACAGGTTCAACGAAGAATCTGAGATACTTTCCCATGGAAGATTCCGAGCACATGAGATGTAGAGTCAAATGGGGATCCAGGTAGTAGTTTACAATATCTTCTTTGGAATTTTCTATAGAGACAGTTCCACATGCAAAGACTAGGATTGCGGGTTTGAGGGCACTCCATGGTTTGCTTCCTTGCCGCCGAATTCAAAGCCTTGTTATCTGCTTCTACGCTTATTTATTTCATTCTTTCACTAAATCCAACGCTTGATAAACAAACTGTAATTTCAAACTATTTGAGAACAATCAACAAGAACATCATTGTCATCCCTGTCCTGTTCGGGATCGAGGTAACCACTTCTACCTTAAATTGTTGTATTACAAATTAAAGGGCCTCACTGTGTTCTAAACATAATAAACTATAGATGACATTAAGGGTTCTCAGTACGCATAAATGCAATCGGTTAGCAGCACTATGTATAACACAACTGGTTTTTCCCTACCTCATGAATAATATCGAAGTGACTAGATTACCTTTAATTTGGTTTGAAACACTCCGATATCTTTCATCGAAGTTGAAGACATTTTATTGCTTGGGCGGATCCTTGAGGGGCACAAGCAGATTCAGAAACAGTAAAGTCGTTTTGATGGAAGAATGTGCAGTAATATTATGTTTAAGTTGTTGCATCAAAAGAATGAAGAGCTTGTTCCAACATCAGTCTTGTATGTGGGTTAAGAGGGCTCTCTGGTTTGTCTGAGTGAGTAATATTTAAGAGGTAGAGCTTCTTTGAGGCGACAAATGCGGCAGAAAAGATTCTCTTCATCCCTCCCCTAGTGCTATCAATCTTATACTCAAATTCGTACACTTGTAGGCCATCCTTACCTGATCGCTCTGCAACTCCAATAACTTCAGCATCTTTTGTACTTTCCTGTATGATCAGAATAAACATGAGGAAACAGTTCTACTGGTTTGAAAAATCTGAGAGGCAATGCCTAACAAAGTAAGAAATAAAAATGCCACTGTAAGCTCAATCCAATAATATTCACCCAACATTGTAATGTTCCACTAGCATAACTGATATTGGTCCTTCAACTGAAAGATCCATCAAATATTCAAGACCTCAAGTCTTAAAAAGATAGCAGCAGCAACCAATAATCAGACCATATGAACCGCGCTCATCTAAGTCACAACAAACAGACATTGTGTCTAATATGCTCAACAGAACTAATGAGAGAGATAATCAGGTCCTGCAGTTCAGATTAGAAAAGTTGGAGTCTTTAAGCTTTTATACTCTGATCCAAGTCAAAACGATATATGCACTGTTCTCAGGCTACAACGACACATTGACCACAAAAGAAAAAAAAGAACGGAACAAAGTCTAAGAAAGACACAAAGTACTTGCTGAAAGCCTAACTTTCTGGGTCATGATGGACACAGGTACATGCCAAATGTACATTTCCAAAAATTTGACCTTAATCCTAATGTTATTTTACGAAACAACAAGGCATTCTCCAAATGAAACAAAGCTAAAATGAAAATTGTCAAAATACGGATAATCTTTATCCTTAAACAAAATTCCAGAGAACTTTTTTGATGCTGAGAAAAGGAATTCTTGTTCCGCAGCCTGGAAAGGAGTACTGGATTCAAGACAGTGAATTTTCAAGGGATTAAGATGGATAGTGGGCAGTGGTAAGAGTCAAACCGAATAATACTAGAAACCGAAAGCTGGTATGCTCTTAAGTTATCCTTCCACCTTCCATAATAGTGTCATATACTCAAGCTGGCAATTTCATTAGTTCATATGAGTTTACTATTAGCAGTTTATTAAGACCTTATTTCAATGCAGACTGCAGAGATAGTCCAAGAGCTGAAATATACACAATTGGTATGTCAAACAATGCAATTGATGCCTTCTATTGGGTAAACTTAGTATTTTCCTTTATTCCCATATAAGTAATGCATTACACCGTTATATTTTATAAAGATTAGACATATACCATTAACGTTAACTTGAAGTCCGTATTACGCTCGAACCCAATGCCCAACTTTTAGGTAAAAAAAACACAGCTATCCAAAGAAATGCCAAGAGAATTATGCAATCAAATTGACCAAAATTAGGCTTACAAAGATCCAAGGGTCTTACTGAAGAGCCTTTCTTTATTGGTCATGCTGAACACAGTTCCATGAGAAATGTGCACCCAATCCTTTCATCTAATCAAAGAGTTTCTTATCCCAAGGTTATTTTACTAACATGTTGTGAACGGAAAGTAGGGAGCATGAATATAAAAAAGGTGGGGAGTAAAACAAAAGAGACATTCTCCACGCTAAGCAAGCAAGTCATCCAAACGGTCAGGATATGCACAATCTCTATTAACAAACAAAATGCAGGTTCGAACAAACATAACATCAAGCTGGTTTATGATGCAAGCAAGGAATAACAATCGACTCCAGTACTTTTTCCATACTCAAGCACTGTGATTTCCATCTGTTTGGTAAGAGCTGAGGTAATCTTTGCTGCATCTGGTGCTTTTTAGATTAAATGGTGATTTGGCCTTATATTCTCAATCCATGGTTTGTCTATCTAGATGCATGCGATTATTTCATTACTCTTTTTTTTTATATAAAGCCATGGAGTGAGAGTAGAATAGTGTTAAATCACTATTTAAAGGATAGTCCCAAACAATATAATCAGCCAGATCTGTTTCAAATAGCTGAGTTACAGAATTTCTTTCTGGCTTTCTGCATTGAAATCCTCACAGAAAAATGTTGGAATTTGGTAATGGAGATATCATTTGAGTTGTTCAACCTATTTTCCAGAAGAAAGGAGGCCCTTGACAGACTCATAATGGCTGTTCAATAGCTAAATGGGTGTGTAACTAACGAAAGCCAGGGCATGTGTGATAATTCTGGTTTTATACTATTTGGAATGGCTCTCTCATAACCAAACCAGCTATCTATATTTTAACTTTGCAGAGTGCCGCCTTATAGATTAAACGTCGACTTATCGTATTGCCATTCAATCTAAGACAGCGCGGATAGCTTGTAGTGAAGATCCCCCTTTCATAGTATCTAACTGTATACACCTTATATGCACCTGAGGGTAGTCTTCTTCTCCAATTAAACATTATTGTAATGATTAATGAAATGCCAGACCAAAAAGAGGTTAGGAAGGACACACAGGCTTATTATAAAACCTTAATTCACCGGCCACATTTCCATATCTAAAGCAAATGAATACTTCTCCTGACTCCTGAGGCTATCTTACAACAACAAAATCATTCTCCACAACACCATCATAATCCATCAGCAACACGGAGACGAAGATACACATTCGAAAGAAGCAAATTACCTTGCGCTTTTCGGCTTGTATAAGCTTATCAGCTACAAATTGAGGACTGCCAAACTCTCCAAGTGTTTTAAGCCGAACCGGGTTGACGACAACGCCAGCATTGTTGCTGCCATTACTTGCCTCTTCAAACAGAGCAGTGGCCCCTGCTTTATCAACCTACCCATCCACCATAATCATCATTCACACACAATTCACTTGAAACAGACTTAAAGCAAGTATTACTGGAAAAAAACGAAGATACCTTTATCCAGGAGGAGGGCCGGAGGAGAGTGAAGCCCTCCTTGGAATCCGTGTAGCGCTCGAGCTCCAATTCCTGAGCGAAAATGGGTGAGTTTGGGAGGACCCCATTTAAGAAAACTGCTGCAAAGAGTGAGAGGCTGAGGCTTCTCTTGGTCAAATGAGGTGGTGTTTGAAGTGAAGAAGAAGCTTTGGGCTTTGAGTTTGAGTTTGAGAAGCAGGGTTGCTGAGTGTGGGTCTGTTTGTGGTTTGAGAGAGCAAAGCAATTGCAAATATGCAAAGCCATCGTTACTTAGAGATTGGATGAGGAAGATGAAGGTGGTCTTTTCTTACGTGGGACATGTGGACTTGTGGAGGGTCACAATGTCTTTGTATAATGCTGTTTCCGTTTTCAGACGTGTGTGTGTGTTTTTTCTTCAGTAACTTCATTTTCCTCAATGTCGTAAAACGAAAATAAAAGAATTTGAGAGAAAGATAGAGAATTTGGATGGAGACTGGAGAGAATGTAAGGGCCCGTTCGGTATCATTTTGCGATACGTTTTTTATTTTACGAATTCAAAAACTTATGTAATTTGCGTTCGGTGCATTAAATTTAAAAAATAAGGAAAACAAATTTTAGGAAACAATTCAGAAACTATGAATAAATATGGGAAATGACTTTTTGACGTTTTCCTTGTTTCCTGAAAACAACCCACCCTGCAATTAGAGAAAGTGATTTATTTTTATTTTTTACTTTTAAGCACATAGATCCACAAACTCTTCTCCTATTTTTTGATCTTTCTCTCTTTCTCTCCCACAATTTCCATTAAGTCGTATCTTCTCTTCTCATGATCTCATCTACTTTATCTGCTGTTTTAACTTTCTTCTTCCCCATCTTTTTTAATCAATTGAAACTTGCAGATCATCATGCAGTGGAGAAGAATGAAGGATTTAGAAAATCCCTCTTTCATGTGTCAGATCTAATTTATATGGATGATTTAGGGTGAAAGCTTCGGCATTTTATGCTTCAATATAATTGGATTATCTCATGGGCTAGAGGAATTAACAATTAAGGTTGAGACATTTGATTGAATTATCTTTTTGAACTAAAGATTCAGGAGCTTGCAATTTTATATGATATATTTTATAAACAAAATTGAGGGATTTGGTTCTTCTTGTTCAATCTCCTTCACAATACTCTGTTTCTTTTCTCATAACAACCAATAAAGGATTCATGATCAATACAAACAAAATAGTCAATCTTTCATAATTACTAAAGAAAAACTAAAAATGATTTTTTCTCTTTGAAGAAAAAAAAAATAGAGTTTCAGATTGTATAAACTGAGTGCTACATACATATATATATATGTTTTTTTTTTATATATATATATAAACTGAGTGATAGATATGTTTTTAATATTTCAAATTTTGAAATACTTGTGCCGAACATGTATTTACATCTTAAAAACTTGTAGTTTAATTCCTTGTTTTCATTCTACAATCCAGTATTACAAAAATAGTTTCATAAAACGTTACAGGAAATACACTTCCATTCATCTCATAATCAGGTTTGTATAGGATTACATCAAGTATATAATTGCTGACCTGTTTATTGTGGGTCTTGTTAGTGATGATGTGTACGCCCAAACCAAATTCACTTTTGATATGAAGCGTCCGTCATACTGCACGATATAGTCAATTTGTTCAATTGTTTGTGTGATTATTGAGAATCCCGTTAGTTGCCGACATGGTATGGAATCGACAAGATATGATGGACAATATCACATCAACAACACATCTAATTGCGCATGTCATGTCATCGCAATCTCATCAAAGTTGTAGATGGACTAAAGTGATGGCCAACATAATGGCTAGCTGGTAGGTCTGTAAATGGACCGGATTTGGATCGGATCGACCTAAATCCAAATCCGTTTACTTAAAAAAAAAATTCGACCCAAACCCGCTCTGTTAACCCGGCGGATCATTGACAGCTCGATCTAAATCCGTATCCGCCGGATTAACGGATACCCGATCCGCTAATCCGACCCGTTTATAATTTCAAATATTTTAAAATTTTTAATAGTAATATTAAATTTAGGGTTCTTGACCAAAAGCACCAAAATAACAAAAAATTATCCCACTTACCCCAGCAACAGTTTTTTCTTCCCACCTACACAATTTAACAACAAATGACTATTTTGCCCTAAACACAATTAATAAATTACAGCTTCACCACTCAATATCAATCTCTCTGACTCTCTCTCCTCTCTCCCCCATCTCTCCCAACTGACCTCCGGCTCTCTCTCCTCTGGCTCCGGCGATCGACCCAGTCCTCTCTCTCCTCTGGCTCTGGCGCTCGACACGACCCTCTCTCTCTCTCCCCTCCAGCTCCGGTGACGACGCAGCAACTTGGAGATTGGAGGAGTCCGGCTTCGTTTCCGGTTTCATGTGGTGTCGCCTTCCGTCCTCACCGCCCTCAGGGGCATCGCCGCGGACCTCAGCGCCGCCCTCAAAACGATGTCGTCTTACTCCAAAGGCAAAATCTTCTTCCTCATCCACTGCCTCTCCCTCTGCAAATCCCTCAACGAAAACACCGTCGCCGTCTCCGGCTGGCTGGCCCTCCTCGACTCCGCCGTCGAGGACCTCCCCGATCTCCTCAAAAAAATCGCCGATCTCTCCAGAGACATGAAGCAAGCTCAATTCAAAGTAAGTGAAGTAATCCAAGCTCTGTAAATCAATTCCTCACTGTTGTTCGAAATTGAACCTCTCAGTATTGAAATTTAGGTCACAGAGAACGAAGAGAGAACTGATTTGGACCAGGCCGATCCCGTCACGGCGAAGCAGACGACCATCATCCACGGAGGACGTCAGCGACATGGAAATGAGTGAATCAGATCGGGTTTCCTCTGGGCTCGAGCTCCCGGAGGACGTCAGCGACATCATCCACGATCTTTGCCTCGCCGGAAGACTACTTCCGGTCTCAGGTCTGCAGTCGGAAAGATGGGAGAAGATGACATGGGTGCCCAATCAGTTTTTTTTTTTTTTTTAAGTAACGGGACAGTGAAAGAAAAAAAAATTTTGAATGTCTATTGGGGGGCAATAGATGTTTTAAATTGATGTAATCTTTTTTTTTTTTTTCGTTAATTAAAGTTTTATTTGTCTAATTTTAGGAAGATTAATTTTCATTTCGGCAAACGAAAGTTCTATTGGGGGCAATAGACGTCTATTGGGGGGCAATACATGGCTGATAGTCGTCTATTGGGGGGCAATACATGGCTGATAGTCGTCTATTGGCCCCGAATAGACGTCTATTAGGGGGCAATAGACTATTGGGGCAATAGACGTTTATTGGGGGGCAATAGATGTTTATTGGGGGCAAAAAAACTTTCCGGTGAGATTTTCAGCAAATTCCGGTGGGCGGCAGCCGGTGACCGGATTCCGGCGAAAGTTGGCCGGAATCCGGCGACCGGTGACCGGATTCAGGCGGCCGGTGACCAGATTCCGGCGGCCGGTGACGGGCTCCGGCGAAGTTTCCTATAGTTTCTCTCTCTTCTATTTTCTCTCTCTCTAAGTAAATAAGGGGTGAGGGGTAAAATGGTATTAAAAAAAATTAAAAAAAAAAAAGAAAATCTTAATGGGGTATTAGGGAAGACTCCCTTAGAGTGTATTGGGTAAGAGAGAATTAAAAAAACTCAATGAGGTTAGTGGGAAAAAAATCCCTAGAAATGGGATAAATGGACAAAAACCCTTAAATTTATATCATGATACCTCATAAGATATTAATAAAATATTAAAACAACATGAAAAGTATCACCAAAAGTAGAATTACATTATCAAAATTCTTAATGCTTCTTGGAATCTTGGGTGATGGACTGTCTCTTAGATCTCTGCAAAAAATTTGTATTAGAAATTCTTCATATTTTATATTTTATATTTTTTAAAAATAATAATATATTAATAAAAAATAATATTTTATTATTACGAAAATGGGCCGGATTATTAACGGATCGGATCGACCTAAATCCGTATTTGATCCGTTAAATAAACGGGTTAACGGATTCGAATCATTAACGGATCAACGGATCAAAATTTTCGATCCAAACCTGTCAAATAGCCACAGATTTGGAGCGGATCCGGATCAAAATTCGGTCAATTTACTGGTCTACTAGCTGGTACAAAGGTACATGTCGGAAATCAAATTAATAGGGATAAATTTGAGATTCACCTTTTGAGTGAACGTGAACCCTCAAAATAATGGTTGTAATTTAATGTATGAGGTAAGACATGCTCCGCCGCACATGAGAAAACCTCGTAGACAAATGGTGTTAAAGTATGCTACGTGGAAACTGGAAAATGTATGTGAAAGAGAACACGCTGACCGATGAGTCCAATGCTGAAATAACCGAAACTCCCTCTTCTTCTTCTTCTTCTTCTTCTTCTCTTCTCCTTGAAACTTGGATACAAATATGGCGGCCATGCTCATTCGCTTACCATTCTTTTCCGTGAGTCCATTTCCCATTACTTTTTTTGTATCTTTTTCATTTTACGTTTGCATTCCTTCCCATCTTCTTTGTGCTTATATGCATTTTCTGGGTTTCTCCAATTCGTTCTCATGTTTCAATTCAAATTAGGATTAGGAATAGTCATCTGAAACAAAAAGGGAACTGATAATCATGTTGGGTATTCAAGGAAACTTGAGAAGCATATAGAAATGAAGTTGAGGGTCAATAATTTGTTCAATGTTATCAGCACAATAGAAAAGTTATCTGTACAATTTAGTGTCAAAAATCAAAATATTTTACATTAACATTCTCAGTTTGAAGAAGTTACTAGCACAATGAATTAATCTCGAAACGTTGTTTTCTTTACCAATTATGTGGTGGGATGGATTCTCTTTAGTAGCTCTTAAAAGCACAAGTTTGGCTTGCTATACGGATTGTTGAACCGGATTATTTACTTTAACTTACAGGGTCTCAGAACTGCTAGAGAAATGAGGAATATCATGACAGGCAAGTCTGCTCTTGTTACACCCAAGTTTATAGTATCAGTAACCCTGTCTTTGCTACTTTGCCACTATGTTCCATTTGAGACTTTGAGTGATGCTATGTTCTTGAAATCGCTTATGCTATTCAGATGTTATTCAATCAAGTAGCACAAATTGGAGATTACCAAGCAGTCAAAGAAGAGTCATTTCTTTTCGTAGCTCAGTGAAGTCTGTCCAAACCTCAACCCAAGTATCTGTCCCAGGCACTTTGTCGACAAGAGAAGGAAAAGTGCCTTCGAGCTTCTTGAGGGACAAGAAGTTGGCTCCTGATTCAGATCCGCCTAGCATGCAAGATGTCAACCTTTTGTATCACTTTTTCGATCAAAGGTAAATAAATAATCTGATATCCCCATTATTTGTCATGTGAATTCTATATTCGCTGCTGCATCTGAGGTTTCCTTCGGTGCTGGAAGGTTTCTAAATTCTTCACTACAATTTTTGGTACCTCCTTTACTAGATTTCTTATTATTTATTATTCTCTATTGCAGTACTAAGCTAGTGGTATTGACTGGAGCTGGAATTAGCACAGAATGTGGTATTCCCGACTACAGAAGGTTCTTCTCTTCTTTGATATAGTTGATTATGCTTTATAAGGTGCATGGAACCTTGTTTTTGCAGCCTCTGATATTGAGCCACTATCCAAGCAGAAAAGATTAAGAATAAATAATTTCAGAAATTTAAGTTTATAGTATTTTTTCATGATGCTAATTTTCCATAGCTAATAGAAAGAACGTTCTAACTTCACTTTATGATACAGGACAGAGGCTAGAAGTTTCTGACTTACTAGTTAGGGTAAAAAGATACTAGAGAGAGGACATCCCAACAATAACACATGAGAACAAAGAGACAATCGCAGTAGGAATAAAGTAGGAACAAAGCTATTTGAGTTCTAGGGAAAAAGAATCCCAATAAAACTATATTTTCTGATGATATGATCAAAGGTAGATACAAAGAAACAAACATAGCTATTTATACTAGGTTATGGCACCCCTAAGAAAAACACAAAATTAATGCCGACAGCAAGAATATAGAAAGACAAACAGAACAATAAAAGATAATAAAACCCCTAATTTCGTTTAGGGAAGTATTTTTGGATGCTCCTGCATCACTTTTCCATCAATCTTTTTGAGCCCTATTATTACTTGTTGAATTGACTCTTCTCATCTGATCATATTGTTTTCCTTTTTGTTCCACAGTCAAGCCCCCGCTATGCCATTAAGTAAAATTTTGATAATGTTAAGTAATGTTTGACAAAGGGTTTTAGGTTCCCAATCGCATTAGTAACTTTTGATTCAACAATCTCATGGGTTTTAGGTTCCCAATCCATGGATTTCTTATGGATTTAACTTTTTACTAACCCTCAGTTTTTTAGAACCCCTACAGTGCCAGGAGCCTCACGCACTAGTGCTCACTTCTTATCCAGATACATTTATAGCTACAAAGCAAGTTTTGACTGTTTTGTCCACACATGTTGGCACTTCAGAGGCAATCAGAAAAGTTAAGCAGCCAAGTCTGGGTTGCTACTATTTTGCTGTTAGTTGGTTGTATATAACATACTTAATAGTGATATATCATATATGTATGTGTGTGTATTAAGTTGCGCTATTTTTGCCTCTAAGAAGCACACAAACTCTATCATTTTGCTAAGCTGGTATCTTTTTCAAAGTGTGTATGATCCCAATGGATTTCTTGCTATAATTAAAGCATCCTTCTTCAGCTGAAATTTACCAGGAATACTTAAAATTTTGGAGATCATGATAACCGTATTAAATGATTTATCACTATATTTTCTTTGTGATCAGAGTTTCTGCTATGCGTAATTTATTCTCATCTATTATTACCATCTTTCTTGTGTTGCAGTCCAAATGGAGCTTACAGTTCTGGTTTCAAACCAATTACCCATCAGGTGATCTGAAGGCATGTGCTATCATACTGACTCCTATTTCTTCTCAAAATAGGAGATGCTATATAATTGTTTTCGTAGGAAGGGTTCATGCATTTCTTTTTATGGTTCTGACTTCTGAGATGTTCTGAGCTAAATTTAGTCTAAAAAATTATCACACTTTAGACAAAAAAAGGGAAAGGTTACAGTAGACATATCACTCCAGTGGTATAGAAGTGAAAAAAATGAAAGAGAGCAGCTTTACCTGTGCCAACCAAAGACAGATGCTGATTCTAGTGCTATGAAGTAAAATTACTAAAGTGAAGAATGGAGATTTTATTATGAAGTTTTCAAGATTTTATTATTCTTTGAAACAAGAAATTGGTTCTTTTTCAGCTGCTAAATCACGTTTACATCTCCATGCTAACTGTTAATAACTTTTAGCAGCATCTGAACCTTTTGAAAATGTGTACTTCGATAAAGAATAACTTGATGCCTCGCTCTGCCATAGGCCTTGACTGCAGTATTGCTTATACATGTCTTCAGGAGATTAAGTTTTAAAGAACTACATAGAATTACAAAAGAAAAATGCATTGGTTGTACATCTTTGTTTATAATAATGTTGCATCATGTTTTTATTTATTCATTTTTTTTTTAATTTAACTTCGCCTAAATGTGACTTATTAATCACAGAGGCTCGAAGCTCTACCTTCAACTAATGTTTTTATTTTTCATTTTTATTTTTTTATGAACAGGAGTTTCTCCGCTCTAGTCGGGCTCGTAGGCGTTATTGGGCAAGGAGTTATGCTGGGTGGAGAAGATTTAATGCTGCGCAGCCCAGTGCAGCTCATATTGCTTTATCATCACTAGAAAAAGCTGGTCGGGTTAACTTGATGATTACGCAAAATGTTGATAGGTAGCTAACTTCCTGTCTCTTACTCTGTCTTTGTTGCATGGAACAAAATTTCAATAGGGAAGATATTAAGATTGAAACAAACATAGCCTTGGTGCTCTTCGTAACATCTAGCAAACTTTAGTGAGAACAACTCATTTTTGTTACAGGTTGCATCACCGTGCTGGTAGCAATCCAGTTGAATTGCATGGAACTGTTTATTCCGTGATTTGTATAGATTGTGGTTTTTCCTTTTGCCGGCATATATTTCAGGATCAACTTAAGGCCCTTAATCCAAAGGTTAGTTTTGAGGAATATAATTTCCATGGCTAATTTTCTGCATATTTTCTTGACTTTAGCAGTTAAGTTTTAATTTTTTTTATCTATTTATTTATATATTTCTAGTTAATCCCTATGGTGGCCTAATGAACAAGTAAAATATGTTTTTACTTCAGTGGGCAGAGGCAATCGAAAGTTTGGACTATGGCAACCCTGGATCAGACAAGAGCTTTGGCATGAAGCAAAGGCCTGATGGTGACATTGAGATTGATGAAAAATTTTGGGAGGAGAATTTTCACATCCCTACATGCCAAAAGTGCAATGGAGTGCTGAAGCCTGATGTAAGACATTTACCAAGTGAATTTTAAATTTTGGCATCTAAAAGGCTTAAGTTTCTATTTCTTCATGTCAGGAATGTTTAGCTAAATCAGTTGGTTATTCCATGCATATACTATCAGTGAATCATCGATGTATACTAGGCTTTAAAATCATCAATCCACTCTTACATTCATATCATTCTAAGAGGCTGGTAAATGTGTTATGACCCAACTATATGAGAACTTTGATAGTAAATTTCTGATAGTGGTAGGACATGCCTTAGAGGCACTTCGAAGATTTAGAATCAACTCGGGGAAAACGACCGGAGTTACAGGAAAACAAATATGAATTCATAATCCCACGCAAGCATTATGTCCCATATCTCTCTATAACTACCTGCCTACACATTTCATCACCTTACTATTTTATTTTAATTCAAGATACATCTTGATTCAAATAAGAAAGTATGTTGGTTTGAAACTTAATGACATACATTGCCATTAGATTGGTTTTTTGAGGCATTCTGTTCCATCAAGGTAGTGAGCCACACCGCAGGGCAGTAGTAGTGATGGATTCAGAAAAGTTGGGTAGGGAGGTTAACAGGAGTGGTGAACCTCCAAGGGAGTAGAGCGAGGAGGGGAGGCGGGGGGGGGGGGGGGGGGTGGAATTAGTTTTCAGCCCAAAAGAGAGCACACAAGTAAGTTTGCTACTTAATGAATAATATTCATGTGGAACTCAGGGAAGTGACATTTCATTCCACCCTTAACAAGGAATGAAGTTCATTAAGAAGTAGAATTTTACAATCAATGTCATGGAACAGAGAACACCTAACACCAGAAACACCTAAAATGTATCAAGAAATATGAAAAAACAGTTGCAGGGATGCATTCAATTCCATTTGCATTCAGCAATTATGAGCAGTTCCAATGTTTTCTTCTGGTACACTGGGAAAAAAAGAAGAATATTGAAGGAGTTCCTTTTGTTGTGATGATTTCGAAGGTTGTCTTCTTTGGTGACAATGTCCCCAAGGACAGAGCTGATAAGGCAATCCAAGCTGCAAAAGAATGTGATGCTTTTCTTGTACTAGGATCATCTGTAATGACCATGTCTGCTTTTCGACTTGTCAGGTACAGATTGTTTTCATTCCAATTTACTTCAGTTTTGGACGATGTCAGTTTCATATCTTTTCTATACATAAAAGTGAGTGATAGCTTTTCCAGCTAAACAGCTTGATTGCAAACTACTCTGACGTGAGCAAGGAAAGCTTTTCCTTTAGGCAATAAGCATAAAGGGAAAGAAGTCCTTTATCTGTTGTTGAGGCCCAGAATTTTTCTTGTTAAACTTGTAATCAGTATTTGAAGTTTTATTTTTACAGAGCTGCACATGAGGCAGGTGCTGCCACTGCAATTGTAAATGTTGGAGTGACTCGAGCTGATAATTTTGTACCTTTGAAAATCAATGCTCGACTAGGAGAGGTATAAACTTCTTTTTAGCCGATACCTCTGAATTTGGTGTTGGCTTTGTGGACTCTATAACATGCTTTGTAGTGTTACAGATTTTGCCAAGAGTGCTTCACATGGGATCCCTCAGCGTCCCTGCATCCAGGTGATGCTATTCGGAGATCACTTGCTCCAAGCGTTTATAAGAAGCTTTGGCACCACAATAGATTCAGATGATTGTAATGTAAAATTGTTTCTTCTCTAAATGCATATAAAGCTTTGCTCCAACTGTATTAATGTATCAATGAATTCTCATTCGTGGAGAGGTCCAATCTTGTAGACAATGCAATTAGTTCTTTTGGACGAGAAAGAGACGGTTGGATCGACCATAAGAAGCCATGATGTTTGTGGCTCATACGCTCATGCATATAGGTATGGTTATAAAGGTCTTTCCATCTCTCTAATTAAAATTATGAACACAAATTTATCCAAAATAAAAAATGAACACTGATTTGTCCCAAAAAAAAAAAAATGAACACTAAAGTGTGTGCTTCTGATTGATTAAATAAAAGGGGCAATCTTCACCATTTTAGTTCATTGATTTTATGTCGTGTCAAGTTCAGGTCCAATACCACTAATTCCAGTTAGAGTTTTCAAAACAAAACCAAACTAACCACCACAGGTGGTCGAGTTGGTAAGAGCCTCCAGGTGTGGAACCCCCATACCCGGGTTCGAATCCCGCCGACGCTTATTGGGATTAAATCCCAATATATTCTTGGTGGTCAGGGGGGAGGAAGCGTTTTGACAAGATCCCCCGTGCACGGATTATTGAGTGTGTGTTAGCCACACTCAGCCATGTGTCAGTTTTTCATTTGATAAAGGAATAAATCAGTCAACACACTTCTCTCTCCTCATGTGCATTTTTGGGTCAATTGACACATGACTGAGTGTGGCTAACACACACGCAGCTTGAGCTCTAAGCATTTTAGAGACTTGAACAACCCAAATTAAAATAGGTTAAAGAGTCAAATATAATTGATATTAACCTACTTATTCCATTTGCTTATATTTTGTATTGAACAACTAAAATTGAAAATCTAAAGTTGTAGTGTTAAAGCTCAGTCCAAGATGGAGAATCAGTACTCCAATTTAAAAATCTGTTATGTTTTTGTCAATTCACTCTCAAATGATAAATGTCTGTGATTAATGCTGTCAATCATTTCTAGAGCACTAAGTTTGCAAGCTTAGAGCAACTCCAACAGGTTCCCCATATTTTGATTTTTCTCTATTTTAGGGAAAAATGAGCATATTTTGCTCCAACAAATTCTCTATAACTATCCCCATTTTAGGGATAGTGAGGAAAGAGAAAACCAAATTCCCTAAATTTATAGCAATCTCTAAAATTTTAAGAAAGAATTATGGAGATTTTAGAGATTACTGTAAAACAGGAAATCTGTTGGAGTTGGAAATGAAAAAAAGACTAAAGTTTTGACTATAATACATAAATTATAGGGAAGCTGTTGGAGTTGCTCTTAGAGAATAAGAAAATGCCAATGCAGAAGGGTATCCAATCTCAGCTATATTCTTTAGGGATAATGACCATTTACACAATTTTGGGGTTAATTAATTCCACTTACCCAAACACTCTAAGAGATTGGTCACTTACACAATATTTTATATATATTTTGCTCTAATATCCAATTAAGTATTTTTTTTATTACTTTTTATTTATTTTTAAGACAATTTTGCCCTCTCCTTCTTTGTCACTTAGAGAGAAAAGTCACCGGAGTCCTGTCACCGGTCACCGGTCGCCGGAAGTTCTCAAAAAGCTCGTATGAGATCTCATAAGTCACTGGAGAATAGTATTGTGCCCCAATAATATTATTATTGACCCCCAGTAGCCCCTAATAATATGATTATTGCCCCCCAGTAGAAACATTACTGGCCCCTAATAATATAATTATTGCCCCCCAGTAATATGATTATTGTCTCCAGTAGAAACATTATTGCCCCTCAATAATGTTATTATTGCCAAGTCAATTTTGAAAAAGTTTGCTGGGCAAGTCAAAAAATTACCAAACCAAGCATATAACAAGTATTCATATATTAGAGGAACATAACACCAATGATCTTCCACCACATATGTTAATGACTTAATGGCCCACTGGGTTTTCTTCTCTGTGAATTTCCAAGAAGCCTTTCTCACGATGATGACTCAATGGCCCACTGTGTTTTCTTCTCAGAAATGGATCCAACATGCACTCCTTGCCAGACCTGAAGTATCCTGCCGAAACCCGACCCCTACTCCACTGTAATCGTCCACGGTGACGATGATTCCAACTCTGAATTCCACCGAGACCAGAAACAGCAGCGACGCGGCAATTTCAAGAGCTCCACGGACCAAGAACCCGACCCGTACGCCACATTCGTCTACGACGATGACTCCTCCCTCCCTCCGCTCCTCAAACGCCTCCCAAGGACTTCTGCGGCGGTGCCTCCTTCAACTACTTCAAAGACGAGGACGACAACGTGCGGAGCGGCACTTGTCAGGGCCCACCCCGTGCTTGTGGTAATGCGCCACCGCGTTGGGGATCGGGGCGTGCTGCTTCTTGATCAATATGCCCTTCTGGATCTGATGCGGGGACGCCGAAATCTCCATCCCCGACCACCTCATACGTCAATCACCGTCCATTCCTCATCCGGCATCTTCGAGGCTGACGGTGGTCACTGAGTCGACTCGGCCGGGAAGGAAGAGAGAGAGAGAGAGAGAGAGAGAGAGAGAGAGTCTGAGACGAGTTGAGAGAAAGACAAAGAGAAGAGAAATCGGTGAGGGGGGAGGAGAGAGAGAATAGATCGAAGAGGGGAGGGGGAGAGAGAGAGAGATGAGTGTAATTTATTAATTAAAATGAGGGCAATACTGTCAATAGATGTTAGATTGGGTAAATGGGAGTAAAAAACTCTTAGTGGAGTAAATGGGCAATTTTAACCCCAAAATTGTGTAAATGGTCATTATCCATATTCTTTATTTTTAATATAAATGTACCTTTTGGTCATTTTGTCTATCCTTTTTTTTTTTTTGAAACAAACTGACATATCTTTATTAATGAGGAGAAGACTCCTTATCAATTACATCCCAAATAAAATAGGGCGGAACAGACCCCCAAACAGCATTTTGAGAAAAAGAAATTAAGTGCATGACTACTTAGATTATAAGCCACAAAATTGGCTTGACAATAAGCATGAGTAAAGTAAGAACTTGAGATATGTTATAAACCATAAGTAATATCATCATACATACAACCCAACTAGGAAGTATGGGGAATGATGACACTCTGCTTTGTTCCTTGAACAAGTAACATAGAATCTGTCTAAAAAATAACTGGAGAGAGCCCATGCTCTAAAGCATGAGAAACAGCTACCCTCCCCGCCAGTACCTCCACCTACTCTGCTGAAGTAACATTGGTGACCTTTTTGTAAAAGCCACCAATACAACTCTCAGTAGCATCCCTGATAATCACAGCGATTCCTCCTTGCTGGGTAGTGCGATTGAAAGAACTATCCATATTCATTTTAAGCCATCCTATTGCAGGGGTCTTCCACACCCCCTTCCTGACCACTGACATAGTCTTCTGAGAAGGTAGTGAATAGAAACGATAATCACTCAGATGTGCATTTAGCTTAAAAATCAGGTCCCCTACCCCCACAAACTTCTCATTCCACACATGTTTGTTGCGCTCTTTCCATACTTCCCCATATGTAAGACAACAATAGAGCCTAAGAGGCTTCCATGATCAAACATGGGACTAGCTGCAAGACATAGACTAGTTTGGCCACTACACGAAGTTGGTTGTTAGTTCTATTAGAGCAAATTCACCCATTGGGTCACTGGGTCGAGATCTCTAGGTTAGAACACTGTTCACTGCTTTTTTGTGTTTGTTTCCACCCATTGGGTCAGGTTTCTAGGGCAGGATACTGTTCACTGCTATTTTATTTTATTTTTATTTTATTTGTTTCCACCTGTTGGGTCAGGTCTCTAGGACAAGACAATATTTTTTTATATTTTATTAATTATTAACTGTAAATGAGAAATATATGATATAAATAAATAGTTTGCAAGATTCGTAGTATTTGCAACATATAGCTCTGTTTCATTGATGTATTTCATCAATTTATGTTTTGGATGATGTAGATTGGTGTAAATGACTGCAAGCAATGCTAGGCCTACTTTTCTTATGACCAGCTTTGAACTCATAAATAGTCTTATCGATCATGGAACAGAATCAATGTAATTTTTGAATGCATAGGGTTTATTTTTTATTTTTTATGCTAATCTTTGCTATTATACTTCCACTTGAAATCAGCCTTCTTTATTGTTCTAAATGCTGGTTAGGTTTAATTATTAAAAGAATTTCTTAATTATGTGGATGAAATAAGTAAATTGATGTAGTTGAAATCAGACTACCCTACACGACAAAGCGCTGAAGAAACGCGCTTGCCTTTATGTAGGTGCTAAACAACAACAAAAAACTTAGAGCAATGGGCGATGATGGCGTGTCTAAAGCTAGAGTGCTTGCTAACGTGTTTTGTCTTGGCCCACGCTAGAGCCTAGGCAATTTGAGGAATAAACCCTTGGCTCACCTTTTTTCCCTTGCAACAGACCCAGATTATAATTCTTGGTTCAAGATTTCATCAGTGGAAGCATGCATGTGAGTTCTTTTTGCTTTCTGGGACAATTTCTTGTTGGCGCCCTGGCAAGAATATTGCTGGTGGACTTGCTCTTAGGAAACTCATTATTATTAATTAAGCCAATTTTATAGAGGAATGATTAAATTTTTGAACTACCCAGAATGCCCACTCTTAATCAAAAATTAATTAAGTAAACTATTTATATGTGAGAACACGGTAGTAATTCAATAATATTAGATTAAATGATGACAAAATAAATTCATTATCTCCACAAAACAATGACAAGTTTTCCTCACAAATAGGAAAGTGAAACGTCCTAAAAAATTGTCTAAAACTACTGTTTTCTTTTCTCAAATAAAAAAAAAACAATTGACATGTGCGAAGAAAAATAATTTTGGTTATTTTCATATATTATTCAAATATCAAAAATAATAATTTTGGTTATTTTCTTTTAGTTAAACCATACACAAGCGAGTGACTTCCTTTTTGCCTAAGGAAAACTACCAACACGTGATCTATACATGACTGTGAAGCCCTTTGGTCATCTCTTCAATACAAACCCTCGTATCATCACTCGCACATCAATGAGTAACAAAAAACTCAAAATTATCCCCTACTTCTCAATTTCATCAAAATTTTTGCGCTCTATCATCTGAATTCATAAGGGGTAATCATCATAGTTGTTTGCATTTTGTTTTCTCCATTTTCTGTTTTCGTTTTGTGTTACTGATTGTCCATAAAGAAAGAGAATACCAGTTGTGTGTAAGTGCCCCCAGCAATAGTAAATGTACATATTGGTTTAATATATATTCATTGTATGTGACATATGCACTTAGCCCATAAATATGTGTGACATATTGATCACCTAAATGAATATATGTGTGTCACAAATCCAATAACCATTCCTAAATATACATGTGATCACATACCTGTCCTAAATACATGTGTGGCAATTTTTCATAAGAGTTCATCCAATATCTAGAATGTCCCCTCTTGATCACATATTCAAAATATATGTAGATGAATGTGATCACAAATTCTTATGAGCACGCGTATCTAGATGTTGTACAGAAGTATGAACACCAAACTTAGACATTTAGCAACGATATGATGGTTTAGCTATCAATTGAGTATTTTGGTCTGGTTAATTGCTATCGTGTATAAACTGACATGAGCAATTAAACTAAAACAGCCGAGTAAATCCAATTAACACATGCATAAACTTTTATTGATCTAAAACCGGTTAATGCTCTTCTCCTCAAATTAACTGTGTAAACTTGGATCAAGGGTGAATCCTGTTAATTAGACTAGTTTAACCAATAAAACTGGCGTATTGATCAAACTTGTATAGCGAAATGTTGTAATAAAAATACATTTTCCAAGAGCAATGCCAACTCTTGAATGATTGATCATTCAATTATGGGCATACCAATGCCTATATATTGCTTTAATGCTCATCTAATTAATGACAATACCCAGATAATGTTGTTTTTGCCAAGGTTTGCTAATGCCTCTATGTGATGCCTATGCCTAGGTAATGTTGCATTTGAAAGGTTTTGGTCCAATTACTTTTTATGTCCTCTTCCTCATATATATCCTCCTCATTGGGTGAGTTTTGATTTTAACGAAACGCGTAGTAAATACTATAATCACTCCTTATGATAATTCTCCTTACTAGCTCAACTAATAAAAACTGCGTTTATGCGTCTGTTTCGCTTCATATTGATCCTCCACAACCGCCAAACCAGTTGGTTTTCATTAATTTACTATTGTAACAAGATAAGAGAACGAGCATTTCGCCAAATGATTACAATATCTGTATGGTATAAGTGTATTAAACTGGTGTTCATTATCCACCTCTTAGCTAATAGTCTCATCACAATTTGGATATTGAGTAGTCACTCCCATAATGTTCGGAGCAATTGTAAAGAGTTGTCTAGAAATGCATTTTAAGCTAATATCTAATGTGAAATCAAAAGGCATGAGTGTGAAATCACATTGGTTAGACTAACTATTGAGCTCACATCTGAGATGTGAGCACGTCTGTTGGATGAACTCTAGATAATAGTCTCACATTTTTATTAAGATGAGGCATTCTGAGTAATTTAAAAATTTAGAGTTCATCCAATAATTTAATTCAATGAAATTGTCACACATGTATCTAGAATGGGTACGTGATCAAGAGTGTCTTTTCTATCATTTATTTTAGCACTCTTGAATGAAATGTGAGAATACTGTGTGTATTTAGACCAATAAAGTTCATATTCTTATTCTAAATGGGTGTAAGAGTTCAAGTCTTAACTTGCATAACTATTTTTAGCGTCCGGTTTCATTGCTCAAGTATGAGAAATATTATGTTCGGAATTATCGTATCTCGGGGATTAGATGTTGAACCTAACTGAGGTAATTGACGATAAGACACTAAAAACATACAATGAAAATAATAAAGTAAAATAATAGCACCAAGTTATATATATGTCTGGCTTGGACCAACCAAGCTAAAAGCGGTAGAAAGAATCACAAGTAAATGTAGAAGCTCACAACTAAGTGGTATAGACAATGAAAGTGGTTTGTGAAAATTGATTTTAATTTTGACAAATAAATTGACAATTGAAAATTAAAGTTGCAACTAAAAATTAAGATGCTAGAGAATAAATGCCAGAAAATTCAAGAAATAGAAATTATGTTACTAAGGTATCCTCCTAACCAAATTTAATGCACGAAGATGTTCCTACAATGGTCATTCAATTCATAATAGCATCAAGAAGAACCTTAGCCAAGACTTTTCAAGGTTTATGGGTCATTAGATTTCTTAAACGGTATTCCTACTCCGGATCAAGAGCCATAAAAACTCAATTGGGACAATGTAAAGCCTCGTTAGGGTCTCTAGTTGCACCAAAAGACGAAGAGTTCTAGAATCAAGGTTTCCAAGTTAGCCAATACGACAATAGAAATTGATATCATATGTAATAGGGGGGCAGAAACCGAACCGGAAGCGGAAAACCGGCCGAACCGGACCGGAAAAGGGGTTGCGGTCACCGAACCGGAAGAATCAGTTAAGACAAAAACATTGGACCGGACCGGACCGGATCGAACCGGGTTATTTCTTTGAACCGACCGATAAAAACCGAACCGGATCGAATTATATATAATATATTAATTTTAATTAAATTTAAATATATGTTAATTTCTGATTGGTTTGTAACAGGTTTCACGTGAGGTTGACCTTACCGGATCACAAAAAAAAACCCTAACCTAATGTAATCTCGATTCCTCATTTCATTCAATATTCATCGAGCCGTTTTGTCCAGAAACTGACTCTCTCTCTCGACTTCTCGAGCTTTCTCAGTTTCTCTCTCGATCCAGTCTCTCTTTCTCGACCCACTCTCTTTCTCTCTCGATCCAGTCTCTCTTTCTCTCTCGATCCAGACTCTCTTTCTCGACCCATTCATCGCCGATCATCATTATTCAAATCAATAGCATCTGATCCCGTTGTACATGGACTTGGTATAGATACTCTCTCTCTCGATCCTAACCTTCCTCTTCGTTTTGCTTACTCTTCCTCTTTCAGTCTTTCTGATATGAAATAGGGTGATGAGACATACTTTTGTAGAGACACACTTCGATTTTAGGCTTTGGGTTGCAGAAAATGGGTTTCGATTGTGGGTTTTATTTTTGGGTTTCTAGAAGTGAAATTAGGGTTTCAATTTTAGGATTTCTGAAAATGAATCATGGGTTTTGATTTTAGGGTTTCTGGGAGTGAAATTAGGGTTTCAATTTTAGGGTTCTGAAAATGAAGCATGGGTTTTGATTTTAGGGTTTCTTGAAGTGAAATTAGGGTTTCAATTTTAGGATTTCTGAAAATGAATCATGGGTTTTGATTTTAGGGTTTCTGGGAGTGAAATTAGGGTTTCAATTTTAGGGTTCTGAAAATGAAGCATGGGTTTTGATTTTAGGGTTTCTTGAAGTGAAATTAGGGTTTCAATTTTAGGATTTCTGAAAATGAATCATGGGTTTTGATTTTAGGGTTTCTGGGAGTGAAATTAGGGTTTCAATTTTAGGGTTCTGAAAATGAAGCATGGGTTTTGATTTTAGGGTTTCTTGAAGTGAAATTAGTGTTTCAATTTTAGGGTTTCTGAAAATGATGCATGGGTTATGAAATTAGGGTTTCTCGAAATGAAATTAGGGTCTTTGTTTATGTGTTTATATGTGTTTTACTGTGATTGTATGTCTATCAGATTATGTTTATGTGTTGAACTATTTTAGTGTCGATATGTTGCAGTGATTGAATGTTTGTTTGTGTATTGTGTGTCTATCAGATTATGTTTATGTGTTGAAGCAGTGATTGTGTGTCTATCAGATTATGTTTATGTGTTGAAGCAGTGATTGAATGTTTGTTTATGTGTTTTACTGTGATTGTATGTCTATTAGATTATGTTTGTGTTTTACTGTGATTTTAGTTTTTATGTGTACATGTTTATGACTGTATGTTACTATAATGATTAATGAATGATGTTCAGAAAACTGATTTGTTGTTTGTTTTTCAGTCCATGGAAGGAACGTCGCAGACCCCTGATCCGACACATAGTCACAGTGAGTCTTCTCGTAGCAGTCAAGCCGGGCGTCTTCTCATGCCGCCTCTTCAACAAGGAACACCAGCTACTCCTACTAGTGCTTCAGATGAACCTGCAACAAGTGAAGCTGAAGAAATTGTGAAGAGGAAGAACCAGTCAGCAGCTTGGGATCACTTTGTGAAGATGAAGAATCCGGATGGTTCAAAGATGGCGAAACTGAGAGCAAAGTGCAAGTACTGCCCTCAAACCTATGCCTGCGATCCTAAAGCCAATGGGACGACATCAATGAGGACACACATGCTGTACCAGTGCAAGAAGTGTCAGGTTTACATCCCAGCAAAAAAGCAAAGGTTCCTTGCTTTCGAATCTGCTGAAAAAGGTGGTAATTTAGTATCCTTAGCTTATGATCCTATGAATTGTAGAAGAGCATGTGCTAGGATGATTGTGAGGGATGAACTACCTTTTAGTCATGTAGATGGGCAGGGGTTTCAGGATTTTATGAAAATTGTTCAGCCAAAGTTTACTGTCCCTAGTCGTAGGACAATCTGTAGAGATATTTGGGATCTCTACCAGTTTGAGAAGGAAAAGATAAGAGAGTTTCTAGCTAGGAATAATATGAGGGTTTCACTAACTACCGATACCTGGACTTCGGTTCAGAATATCAATTACCTAGTACTCACTGCCCATTTCATAGATGACACTTGGACTTTGCATAAAAGAATTATAAATTTCTGTGTTATTCCAAACCACAAGAGAAAGACTATAGGGAAATTAATAGAGTCTTGCTTGATTACTTGGGGTATTGAGAGGATTTTTAGCATTGTAGTTGATAATGCTTCGAGTAATCAAGTTTCACTTGATTACATGAAGGAGAAGATTGGAAATTGGAAGTGTCTAGTGCTAGGTGGCAGTTTTCTGCATGTTAGGTGCTGCTGCCATGTCTTGAATCTGATTGTGAGGGATGGGATGGAGGAGCTTGATTCCTCCATCGATGCAATTAGGAATGCTGTTAAGTTCATTAGGAGTTCACCCGCTAGACTTGAAAAGTTTAGGAAGTGTGCTTCTAGAGAGAAGGTTGAACATAAGGGGGGTGTAGTGCCTTTAGATGTCTGCACAAGGTGGAACTCCACCTATTTTATGCTTGACATCGCTGTTAAGTATAAGCAGGCATTCTCTAGGCTTAAAGATGAGGATCAGCAGTATGAGAACTATTTTATGGAGAGAGTTGGGGGAAGCAAGAGGGTTGGGCCACCTAATAATGAGGATTGGGAGAAAGCAGCGAGGGTAGTGAAGTTCCTTAAAATCTTTTACGATGCAACCTTGAATTTTAGTGGGACTAAGGTAGTAACTTCAAACCAACCTGTTCAGTGGATTTGTACCATAATCGATGAATTAGAAGAATGTGCAGCTAGTGATGATCATTTGATGGTCAGTATATGGTCCTCTATGAAGAAAAAATTTGACAAGTATTGGTTGAAGTTAGAGGACATTAACATGGCATTGCTGCTTGCTGTTGTCTTGGATCCAAGATACAAATTATTGTATCTTGAATACTTTTTTCCAAAACTGCATCCGGACAGCAGCATCGTTGAATTTATGGTAGATGAAGTGAAGAGGAGCCTCTTGCAGCTATATAGGGAGTATTGTCTATCTGATCCCGTTGCTGCACAAGCCTCGGATGACATAACACAACCTCGTGTTGATCATTCAGCTACTGCACAAGAAGAGGACTCACATGCTGCATCGTTGAGTAAGTTTTTGAGGCTTAGGCAGGAGAAAGAGGTGGTGGAGATAAGGAATGAAGTCGACAAGTATTTTCTTGAAGCTTCCGAAGACCCTGCGAGCAAGGATTTCCAGCTTTTAGGTTGGTGGAAGGAGAATGTTGTTAGATACCCAATTCTGTCAAAGATTGCAAAGGATGTCTTTGCTGTTCCAGCTTCAACAATGGCTTCAAAGTCGGCTTTCAGCCTAGGGAAGAGGGTTGTAGATCCATTTCGAGCATCATTAACTCCTAGTATGGTTGAGGGGCTGGTTTGTCTCAGCGATTGGTTAAGGGGTGGAGCCTTTAATGAGTACAAAGAGCCTACTAAGACGGAGTTGGAGTTGTACGGTGAGCTTAAAAAGCTTGAATCAGGTAACTTCCCTTTATTTTCTGTGTTATAAAATGAGTATGTTGTTTGAATATTTTTTGTGTTATGAATAATGAATATGTTGGTCCTTTTAAGTGTTAATATGATGTGAATATGTTGTTCTCTTGATTGGCAGGATCTGTTGTAACCACAGTTGACGATGAAGAGTGATTGATGGGTTAAGGGCTTAAGGCTGTGAGGGGCATGTTGTTTTGGACCTTTGGTGTTGGCTGCAGGGCATGTTGTTGTCAAGTTGGCTGCGGACTTGCAAATCTGCATTTCTATGCTTTCTTGAACTTTTTTCATTTTTGGAGATCAAGAACTTACTTTGAAGTTTGAAACTCTTTTATTTGTTGAATTTCGGTCTGTAATGGGTCTGTAATGACTAACTATTAAGTGTTTTAACTGTTTGTAGTCGTTTCCAGGTAGCTTGGGCCATAGATATTTGCTTGTTTCTGTTCATGGTTTTGTTTTAATGGATTCATTGATCTAGAAAAATTGGGCCGTAAAGAAAAAAAAAAGAAAAGCCCAACTAAGACCGAACCCGAACCAGGCCGAACTGAATTTTTGGCCCACCGAAATAGTTCGGCCCACGTTATTTGGAAACAGTTTTCGGCCCACATTATGTCCCAACCGATAGAAACGGGTCGAACTCGGTTTGGGCCCAACACCGACCCGACCCGACCCGAGCCCAGCCCTAATATGTAATACCCAGAATTTTTCTTATGAATTTCATGTGATTCCCGGAAAATTCTCTCTCAAAGAACTCTAACCTGACCCACGAAATGGGTTGAACCGAATCGGTTGGAATTCCTCCGTCTAACATCCAATAGTGGCGCCACTGACCTAGATCGATACACCATGGCCTCCTCTACCTATACCCCTGGCAGCCACTTCCTCCTATATGCACCGTAAACGGTGGATCCAGGCCCGCAATTACAACGGCGACAAATACGAATTAATCTCACTCTTCCAGCCAGTGGCGGAGCCAGGAATTTAGGTTCACTGGGGCACCAAAAAAAATAAATAAATACAAAATATTTAATGTAATTTCTATCTATTACAATGGTAATTGCCCTCGATGAAATTTCATATTTTGAAATCCTTGCATGATAGTCTCATTATCTATGCTAGTAAAAATGTCTTTCTCAATATATGAAATCAAGCAATCATCAGTAAACTCGTGAGCTCTAGGTTGACAAGGACCTTTTTGTAGATAATATCTGCGTACTTCATTTTGAACATTAGGATGATAAGTTGAAATTGGAGGACGATTTCCATGATCAGAAGGATATGTTTCATTAATTTCAGGACAAGGCTTCTCTAAATTACTATCATTCTTCTTTGTTTTTTTTTGCGGGAGATGAATCTAATGAGGTATTTATACCCGATGACTCCTCTGCACCAGGATTTTCTTTTCTTTTAAAGTATCTTAACATATTTGAATGAAGAATAGAGTAGTAGTAATAATAAAAAGAAGTGCTCTTCACAAAAGAATTGATTGAGAATTGTTACTTGACGATACACACACACACACACACACATACACACACTGTTATTGATATAATAGAATTTTTTTTTTAATCCTTTTCCTATTAGACTTAAAAATTTGTAAATTATAAGGAAATAAGAATCATAATCAATTTTATTATTGATGTCAAAAAAATTGGGAAAAGAAAAATATCATATAAATCACACGTGGGAGCCGTTTTCTTCCTCAAATAATCTACAATCCCAACAAAGAAAACAAAGAAGAGCACGTGAAGTGCTTCTGAAAGTGAAAAAAAAAAATATAAAAACATATATTAAAAACCTGATAATAATATAATACTAATACTATATATATATATTAACTTTTTGGTGAAAATGTGAGTGGGGCACGGGACCCACTGGGCCCCTGCCTCCCTCCGCCTCTGCTTCCAGCCATGGTAGCGCTCGAAATTGGTTGGGTTTTGAAGCCCTCTTTCATTTGATCCATACAAACCTTCAAGATCGATTTGAAGTGTGGAGCTTGGAATTTGGATTTGAAGTTTCGGCCACTTGAAAACTTTCGACGATGATCTAGCTCGATCCAGGTCGAATTGGACTTAGGGGCAAATATGAAAGTATATCCTCGTGTTGTTATCTACAAGTTAAATGGTTCTGATCTTGGTGGTTGTGACTTCCACTAGCAACACGTAGAGCTCACGCCATTCGCTTTTGGTGGTGTGTGGCGGCACGTCCGACCACCTTTGGAGCACCTGATTGCTCCATTAACCTCCGTTCATGGATACGAATATGTAGGTGTGTTTAATTTTGTTATTGCTCAATCTTTTGGACGAGTTAGATTAATTGCAGTTTCAGTTAGTTTGGATTTTGATTCGTAAGGATCCGACTGTTGGATTGTTGTATTGTTTTGTAAAATTGATCTTAGAAGTGTTTCGAAGACCATGCGCTGTCTCAGATGAAGTTTCGTCTCGATTGAAGTAATCTTCAGTTCTTAGTTCACGCGTTTCAAACTTTAAATGCTTTTGTACTTTGTGTTATCTTGAGTTGTGAACTTTATTTGAGTATGTGATCAACGATATTATTTTGAGCGGAGTTTGATGGTTACATGCTTATCTCATTGGTGTGTCAAGTCGTAGAGGGATTTTGAGGAGAGTAAATCTCACGTTGTTATGGGAGATGAATTAGTTATGTTATCGTTTGATTAGAAATAAATGTTAGTTGTGAAATCATATTTATCGAAAATAAATATTTATTTTGAAATATATGAACTTGATCGTCAACGATTCATGGGTAAGTGAAAATGAAGATTTGTTATAAAATGATTTTTGGGTTGTGTAATTTGTGAAGTATAGTTGGTATTAATTGCATTCCTGAGTGGATGATTATGTGTGTGTGTGTATTTATATTTACGTGAAATATATATCTTGGTGAGATTATGTGGTGAAGTGAAAAACAATATGTTTTGGTAGTTTGATCACTATTTTTTTGTGAAGTGATTTGGAGTAAAACAAATAAATTTGGAAAGAAAAGACGGTATTGTTGGCTTGAGTTTTGAAATAAGTATGTATGATTTTGGTGAATGTTTTGAGGTGTGAAATCAATATTTTGAAAACAATTTCGATATTGTGTTGAGATTAGTGGAGTTGAACCATGAAAATAGGTATGGTAAAGCGTACAATTTTTTTTATTGTCTTCTTGTGTTATTGAGATTGTAAAATTGTGTATTGAGTTCAAATGGTGAAATTGTATATGGAGTTATGATTCTAATTATATTTGTCCGGTGAAGATTGGAGCAAGGAAAATCAACCCCACAGCGAGACTCTTTCCATCACTTTGATTCTGATCATATATAGTGTTTGGGGAAGGTGGGGTTGCGGTTTGGGCATCCCAGATGGCGGAGGTGTTGTGCGTCGCTGCATGATGCTCGAGCTAAAGTCACTGACCTAGAGCGATAGCTAGAGCTTGATGAGACACCATGAGAAGATCTGCAACGGTGTTTGGTAGAGACACAATCAGTTTGGGTGCCATAATTAAAGACATCTATGGCGACACTCGACCAAATTTTAGGGAAAATGACATTTACCCAAATTTAGGGTTAGTTAACCCCACTTACCCAAACACTATAAGAGCTTGACCACTTAAACAATAATTTTCATTTTTAAACCCCAATTACCCAACTGTTTCAAAACGGTTGGGTAATTGGAGGTATGTGAGGACAAAATAACTTTTCTTATCTATACTATTATTAAGAGAAGATGTTTTGTTAACTAAAGTGGACGCGAAAAGACGACTTAATCCTTAGACCATAGATTATCTAAAAATATCACTTAATAAATGGAGGTCATAATCATAATAAACAAAATAACAGAATAAAATTTTAATTTATTTCCCCCTAAAATCTCTTTCTATAACTTCCCACTTCCACAGTTCCACAGCAAGAGAGGAAAAAAAAAAACTTCCAAAAATCCCCATGTTTCTCCAATGATTATTTTGTTTTTTTTTTTCTTTTGAAAATTAAACCCACATAGAGAGTGTGTGTTTTGGTCTAGTTTTATTTTAATATATCTATATCTATATATATTATTATCTATACTATTATTAAGAGAAGAAGTTCCTTTAAAAAAAAAAGAGAAGAAGTTTTGTTAGCTAAAACCAAAAATTCGGACAGATTTAACTCTGAAATATTAAAAAACTTTGAAAATAAATTAAATCACAAGGGTAAATATGATAATTACAAAATGAATTTTTATTGAAAAAATTCAAAAGAAATTATCACACAACCTCCACTTTTCTCTCCCATTATTTTCTCTCTGTAATAATTATTTTATTTCATTTATTTTTTTAATTTTCTTATTGCACATGCAGAGCATGTATGAAGAAGACTAGTTATTATTATTAAGAGAAGAGAGCTTGCTCTCCAAAATTGAATTTTTTTACCAATTTAATCTTTATATATTAAAAAACTATGAAATATAATTAATCAATAAGGATAATATGGTAAATTGTAAAATAGAAAAAAAAATTAAAAAAACAGAAAATATGATAGTTGTACGGGAAATTTTTTCACTACCTTTAACTTCTCTCTACACACATAATGAGTGGGCCCTGGTAGTATATATTAATTAATCTACTGAAGGCAATAAAGTCTATTCCAACAAAAAAAAAAAAAAACTACTAAAGGCAAAAACTCCATAGTGTTTTGTTGTGTTGATTGTGTCAAATCTTACTTGACGCACTTTTTACATCATTATATCAAATCTTATTCCATAATCTCCGATTCATATCAAACCTTATTCCATAATCTCCGATTCAAATGATTGTTGACTATTGACTTTATATATTTGACGAAAGAAATAGCTATATGCGAGTGGTCTTGTCAAAATGGTGCAAGAACAACGTGCGGGGCTCATACAAGTAATGAATAAACCATGAAAATCATCTTGCAAATCATAGTCCGACACGTTCATACAAAATGGTTCTTTGTACTCAAATTTCGGTCGGCAATTGATCAATTTTGAAACATAATCACTAAAACACAAGTGCAGATGTCCAAGGGTTTAGTTAAGCAAATGTGGTGGAGATTGGCCTTGAAGATATTTACATAGAAGAAGAAGAAGAAGAAGCGGATGGATGGGCCACGGGCATTGAATGCAGTTGTTTCCCATTATTTCACTTCACTGCTTTTTCCCTCTACCATTGTACATGGGGGTGTGTGAGAAGTTGGGGGAGCGCGCACATGGGGCTGTCATTGTCACACTGTAAATACCACAGCCACAGAGACCCACTCTCGTCCTTGTTCATCTACTCGTTAATCCCTTGTCAATTTTTTTTGACTTTTTGTTACAGAGAGCATTCAGGACTCTTCTGAATATCTTAAAACTCTGTCAGTCGGTCCCTCTCACGTTTTGACATCAAAGGTTTGGTTGTTTGTTTCTGGGATTTTTGAGTTGCCTGAGGTCATCATTAGTTGCAGAGTCGCAACAGCAACAACAACAACAACAACAACAATGGCAGAACAACAAGTTTCTGCTCCAATTCGTCGTGTCCTTCTCATCTCCGCTGGTGCAAGTCACTCTGTTGCTCTTCTCTGTAAGCTTTCTGTTTTCTTTTGTCTGTATTTTCAGGTACCCTTTTGCTAATCAACAGTGTTTTTGAGTTTCTGGGTGGTGATCAGTTTGTTGGTTACTGGGTTTTGAAGCAACTAAGCGAACAAGAACAGGGTTTTTATTGCTTTCTCATAACCCTTGTATGACTTGATTTGGATATATGGATTGAGGGTCTGCCTTGTTACAGTAATCAGTAAATGTGCATAATGCCGATGTCTCGTGCTTATGCTGTTTTAGTTTGATTGTTGTTGATATGTGTACATTATAACACATATCAGATGTTGTTATAATGATGCTTATAGGATTTTGTTATGATGTACAGCTGGTAATGTCGTTTGCTCTTGGGGACGAGGAGAGGATGGGCAGTTAGGCCATGCTGATGCCGAAGATCGATTTTCACCTACACATTTAAGTGCATTGGATGGCCATCAAATAGTATCTCTTACTTGTGGAGCTGATCATACAACTGCTTACTCTGACTCACGTTTGGAAGTCTATAGTTGGGGCTGGTCAGTTCTTTCTCTTCCAATTTTATTGATTTCGTATTCTTTCATTACATACTATATCTTGAGAACAACCTCCATTATGATTGCTCTTTCACTTTTCAAACACACCAGCACTCATACTTCCATTTCTTTTTGCTTTTACTATTTATTTGTTCTTTTAATTTGAGTTTGACTCATCATTTGAATGGTTTGGTTCATTACCATGGGAAATGCAACAAATTCCTTTTATTTATGTTTTTGATTTTTGAGGTTGATAAAATCTTATAGAGAGGTGTGAAGAGGAAAGTTATTGTGAGATATGTTGGCTAGATGTGTTTGGTATAATGACGTCATAGAGTTAAGCGAATTACAACTTTCCAGTTCTTTTGTGCTTTCTTATAAGTATGTCTTACTACTTTTTTAGGGGTGACTTTGGGAGATTAGGTCATGGCAATTCTAGCGACTTGTTTACACCTCAGCCAATAAAGGCATTACATGGTCTGAAGATAAGGCAGATTGCTTGTGGAGACAGCCATTGTTTAGCAGTGACGATGGAAGGTCAGGTACAAAGGTTAGTCGTCTTTCCTTAAATCCCTCCCCCTCCTCTTCTTTCTATTTTAATTGTTTGAGCAGCAACTTGACTTTAAAGCTACAGTGTTGCTAAACTATTGAATCAATCCCAAAGTGCTTTTGCTTGATTTTCAATATCAAGGCAACATCTTCTTGTCTTTCCCACAATTTTGAAGCAGAGAAAAATCATCTAAGAGTTACAAACATATCTAATCTAAGGAAAGGAAAAAATCAGTAGAACAACGTTGTCTAGAAACTAGCAAGATCAAGACCCCACATGAACACATTGTATTCAATCTTGAACTCTCAATTTCATAGGCGCTATGCTCAATTGGCCGACTACAGTTCCATTGCCAAGTGCAGTACATTTTCCTGTTATGCATTTATGTTGATATATGTATTATATAAAAGCCAAAGAAATACATTGGGACACTTTCTAGCTTGGGAAAACAGAAGTAATTTATTGAAGATACAGTCTTCTGTATTATCTAGCTGCTGTGGGCCAATGGGTTGCCATGCTAGACTGATAAACAGTAGTACATTCTTTTTGATACCAAAATAGTTTTTATTTAGTATACAATCTATTGGTTGTAGCTTGAAAGTTTGTGTACCAGATCAATACTGATTAAACTTTATCCTAAAATTATATACTGCAATGCCGTGCTGTGGAAGTTTATTCTTCTTCTAAAGTTTTTACATTTTTATAGATATTCTTCTATGAATATGATTTTATCTGGTGAATAGTATTTTTTTTTCACATGTTCTGACAATATTAATTTGAACTAATGAGTTTCTTTATCTGTTTGTGAAACTTTTTTGAAGTTGGGGGCGGAATCAAAATGGTCAACTTGGTCTTGGCACCACAGAAGATTCTCTTGTGCCACAGAAGATTCAAGCGTTTCAGGTATTGTAGGTAAACTGGCTTTAAAAAAAAAAAACTTGGAGGGGAGATTGAGGTAACGGAGTCAATTCAACCAAAAGAGGGTAGAGATTGGTTAATCTTGCAATCCATCTTTAGTGGTTGGGGGCTATATCAAATGCTTAAGTTCCTTACAAAGGAAAGTACGAAGAACTTTACAACTTGTTCTGCTGTTTAAGCATACCTTATGTTATGTAAATGAAAGTGACTTTCTTGATCTTCTTGCAGGGAGAGTTTATCAAAATGGTTGCTGCTGGTGCTGAACATACAGCAGCTGTTACAGAAGATGGGACATTGTATGGATGGGGATGGGGCCGCTATGGTAATTTGGGCTTAGGTGATAGAAATGATCGCTTGGTTCCAGAAAAGGTTTCTCTTGGTAATGTATGTCTAGGATCTTGTATTATCCACTTCATTCTAATTTAAGTTAATATACAAGGTATTAAGTACTGACAGTTTTTCTTTTGGTGAGAAATAAAATACTCATAATGGAACTAAGTAAAACGTTCATACTCGCTATTGTTTGAAAACTTATCAAGTAAAAACAGAATTTAAAGAAATATTGTTTGAAAACTCACAAGAAACTTAAAACAATGCAGAGTGAGAAGATGGTTATGGTTGCATGTGGGTGGCGGCATACAATATCGGTTTCCTCGTCAGGTCAATTATACACATATGGGTGGAGCAAATATGGTCAACTTGGACATGGTGATTTTGAGGATCACCTTGTACCTCACAAGCTAGAAGCCTTGAGTGACAAATTTATTTCTGAGGTGATCTCTTTGCTTTTACACTGTAATGTATTATTTTCCTTTTCCTCACCCGAAGTCATGCAACTTTTTATTATTACAAAACCAATTTTGATTAATTATAGGGTTGACTTGTGTCCACATTGAATTAGAGGCTACTCAGGCTAGTGTTGCACAGCACCACTTAAATTATTTAAGTGTTTAAGATGTTGCTTTCAACTAATGCATTTCTAAAATCTCTTTAATATTCTAGTTTCACTAGAAGTAGATAATTAGTAAGAGGTGTCATGCATGTTGCTCTAAAAGTAGATAAGTAGTAATGGCCTATGGGCTACACAACGGGAGGTAATCATCTCCATTGAATAAATCTCTAAACTTGTTGAAGGCGAGATTCAAGTTTATGCCCTTGATAGCTGCAACACAAAAAGATACTTTTTTATTTTTTATTTAGCTCAATAAAGTTTCCTGCTGGTTTGGCTGGATATGGAGATGGGTAATCCCGAGTTTATGGTTTGGATCACAAACGTAGCAGAATACCCTGGTCTGTGCGTGCATCAAGAGATAAGGTGGCTAAACTGCTATTCAACATTCTGGACCTTTTGGAAATAAGAGAATAAAACATTATGAAGTCATTTCTATTGTAGAAATAAGCTATTGGAGGCATTGGCAAAAACAAAAAGGCTCTGTTTTACTAATATTCACTTGCCAATCCCATTTATTTATTTTTGCTAAACAATCCATTTAAATGAAATATAAGAGAAAAAATGTTGATAAACCCAAATGAATTCCCCTTACAGTAGTTCTGGGATACTGAGCAACTAACCTCTTCACTACAGTGCTCAACACTGTGCATCTCCAACTCTATGCAAATGTAATATGTGAACCTATCATAGTTCCTTAACCATTACCGACCCGTCATTATACTTGTTACCTAAAGGAAACACTTGACACAAAAGCGCTAGATCTTGTAATTACATATTAGCCTGAGTGTATATGGATCAACTATCTGTGTGTGGAATTTCCAACTGATATATGAAGCATCTATAAAAATAATTGATCCTGTATAGATTTGAGTTCGATAAAGCTTGTCGTTGTTGTTTTTTGTTTTTGTTTTTTTTCTCCCTTTTATCATGTTAAAATTTTCTTGGCATGAATATTATCAGGTTGCAGGTGGTTGGAGGCATACTATGGCATTAACATCTGATGGAAAACTTTATGGCTGGGGATGGAATAAGGTTGTCATTTTCTGTTTTCTTAATTCCACCTTTAACAATTTTTTTCTGGTTATGATTATTTTTGTTTAGATGAACATTGGCCTTGCAATGCCATTGACAGATGAAAAATAGCTCATTTTGAATATTTCTGTTGCCAAACACTCAAATTCATGCAAGAATTGGGTTGGTCAATGGAGAGCTTTTGACTACCGTTACCTGCTTTTTATGGTTCTATTTTACTTTTTTTTTTTTTCATCTTATTAGAAAGTTTATTTTCTCAGTTCGTGTTGGTTAGATATTTACCTTTTCCTCTTTCATGAACAGTTTGGACAGGTTGGAGTTGGTGACAATTTGGATCACTGTTCCCCTTTGCAAGTTAAATTTCCCAATGAGCAGGTACTTTCTTATTACTGTAGTCCCAAAATTGGTTAAGATAGGCCATGACTTGATATTTAGTTCTGTAGAGATTTTCTTCTTTTGGTTTATTTTCTGAGAAAATCTTTTTATTTTATTTTATTATTATTATTTTTTTGTGCGCTAATGATAAGCACCTTGCACTTGACAGAAAGTAGTTAAAATATCTTGTGGATGGAGACACACACTTGCTGTTACTGAAAGGCAAAATGTATTTTCATGGGGGAGAGGCACAAATGGACAGCTTGGGCATGGGGAATCTGTTGACCGGTAATTTACATTTAGATGTTTAATTTTATGTCACATGTATGTTAGATAATTGTTATCACATCTTAGTAGTTAATGTTATCACAAATGTTACCAATATGATTATCACTTTGCTCTTTTTCTTTCATATATGCTTAAGATGCTGCATTTGTGTGAATTTTGTAGAGGTTTGAATAACATATACATTCCTGAATCACCTCTGTAGCAGCCAAAAAGCTGTTTGAGAAGTCTGCTCGGGTATGCTAAAGTTGTCAAGGACATTAAGTATTTAAAACATTAGGATTCGTGAAATATATATTTATATATAGATGAGAGAAATTGATAAAACCTTATCTCTATTAGGCCTCGAGAGGTAAATGAAATCTAGAATGTCCTTGGCAGAGTTTTCGTGCTAGGATAGAGGCCGAAATAAAAATGGAGGTACTCTTAATATTCTATTGATTACTGTAGTTAGCTTAATTTCAGGGTGTTACTGTAGTCTTAGCTTAATTTCAGGGTATTACTTCATGGAAAGGTTGATTCTAATTTTCTTGAATCAAGTTGTTCACAGACCTAAGATGAAACACCTTTTCTTTTGATGGACGATGGACCTTTAGATGTCAGACATTTTAAAAGTACAATTTCTCATAGAACTGCAGGTTTGACTTTTCTTTTTGGTAGAAAAAATAGTTCTCACTTTAAGCTAAAGATCTAAGACCACTAAAGAAACCAAACTATGAAAACGAAACTAAGAGACACTTATGGACTAGATGTTTCAACCCCTAAGACTCTTCACGACACCCACTTGAAGCTGGCAACAATGGATGCCGGTATTATGCATGCTTTATTTATCTCTCTTCATAGGTAGCCAATAAACATGAATAAGAGTCATAAGACATGTATACTATAAAGTAATGGTTGGTGACTATAAAACCGTAGCCATATAATTCATGTGGTTTATAGTTAAGCCCTCTGTTTGTGCCTCACTAGTTGATTCCAGGAAAAATCTATGGTCAATCTTTTCTGTAGTAAGAGTCTTGGTTGTGGCTATGCCTATTCTGGTCATGATGATACATTTCTGTATGGCTGTATTATGATAGAAACATAATGCTCAGATAGATAAAAATAAACATGGTTGTTAATGTCTATATTATGATAGCAACATGCTTTACTGGTATAGTAAGTAAGGTTGATTGGGCAGTTCGGGGTTCTTGCTTTTCCATTAAGATTGCTCTTTTCAGTAGTCATATTTTACTACAATGAATCTAAACATGAAAGAGTAAAATGTGGTAGTTGCCGGCTTGCATATTTTCATTTAGTCTACTGTTTGCGGAACTGAAACTACATATGTTTTATGATTGTTTTCATTGCTGAAGTTTATAACTGATGATACATTTTCAACTGAAGGAATATTCCAAAGATTATAGACTCTTTGAGTGCTGATGGATGTAGTGGGCAACAGATAGAATCTTCAACAGTTGATCCATCATCAGGTGTTGATTCCTGCTATTTCCTTTTATTTTTTATGGCAACTTGAAAGTCTTTGTTGCTATTGTTGGGTCTTTCCATTTATTTTTCTGTTTACCTTCAACAGGGAAAACTTGGGTGTCACCATCAGAGAGATATGCAGTTGTTCCCGATGAAACTGTAAGTTTGTGTCCCTAAATCTTCAGCTTCTAAGTGTGTAAGAGATACACAATTTTGGAATATGGATATTCAGATTTTATATTACTATTGAATTGGAAACTACCATTTAAGTGTCTTTCCCGAACTACATTTACAAGCAGTTCTTGAGAATTCAGCCAATTCCCTAGAAGTGTGTGTGAGCCTTGTATTTACTATTTAGTACGACGTACATTAACATAAAACTGCTTTCTTGAGATGTTTATCTACTTCTAGTCCTTGTATTTTTTCCTGAAGAATTGCTTGTTTTGTTTCCATGCTCTCTGGGTGGAATGGACTCTGATAACTGTTATACATTAAAATGTTGGATAACCAAATTTTATGAGGTATTGACTAGGGACTTGGTTGGTTCTACAGGTTCGAGGGCAAACAGCTGTTCCAGTCAAAGGGAATGATGCAAGTGTTCCTGAAACTGACGTGAAACGCGTACGGCTTTAAATATTTTTCAAGCGTACTTAAGCATATGCCAATCGCATGTTCTGAAAACAAGGATGACCTAACAAAAATGCCCCTTGTCTCAACTTGGTTATAATTTCATTCGACTTGGAAACTCTACATGTAACTTTGTCCTTGTTTGAATGTAAACGAAATTTTAAATGCTTGTTGGTTTTAACAGTTTTTGTTCGAATGCATCCTAGTTTTATGTTTTTTCAGGAAAATTTCTAGTTTACAGCCACGCTGTATGCGTGTATCCATTCATATAGCGTGGCTATAAACTAGAAATTTTCCGGGATGTAATAATACCTGAATTTCATTTATATTTTTTTTAAAGCTTTGATGAGCTTTTTGCAAGCGCATAATTTAACCCTGAAATGTCATTAGTAGCATAGAATAAATAGGGATCGTTCTATTCCGGGGATTGAGGGTACACCTGTCATTGTCAAACAATTAAACAATTAAAATTAAAACAAAGTATAATATTTACACATATGCACATTATTTACGAATTAAAAGGGGGTTTTTGATTTTGGTTTTTTTCTGAAAATTAAACTAAGTTAACAAAATAATTAAAATGCTAAAACATAAAAATACAAATGGAATGCAAGAACAAAGATCAAATCGAAACCCATGATTAAAGTTGATTCAAGTTCATCATTGTTCATCATAGTCATGCAAGAGGAATTGATCATGTGAAACGTTCAAAGCAAACAATTTCCCATATTTTACTTTCAACGCTAATCAATCTAAGTGAAAGCACATAGACTAATCCTATCAAACATGCATTCAAGCCCTAGAAAGCTAGTCAATCATACATGTTTAACGCATTAAGCATCTAGAAAGGCTATCAATTCAAATGTGCAACTTAGTATGAAAAAGTCCACCTAATTGCAATCTTCTTTGATTAAATTCGGTTTTTGTACAAAACCTTTACTACTTATTGATTCAAGAACACAAAACCAAAAAGTTGATTCATGTTCTTAAATTCGTAGCACCCATTATATAAAAACCCTAAAAGTTTCGAACCCTTTAAGATTAACATACAAAAGATTTCTATCATGCAAATTTAATCAAACACTCACACATAAGCAACCATAATTCGCAAAGTATGAATCTGAAAATTAACTATTAATCATAAAATTTCAGAAAACAATACTTGTTCAAACATATGTGTCAACTAAGGCATAACCAACGAAAATACAAACAAAGTTACAAGGAAGAATCGAATTACACCAAGAGATGGAGATGGTGATGAACGAAAAGGTGATGTGATCTCTTGAATTTCGAAAGCAATCTTCAAGGTGGAGGATGGATGGTGTTCACGGCTTGTCTTCTTCTTCCTTGGCCTTGCTTGCACTTCGTGGTTGCCTTAGAGGATGGAGAAGAGCACGGCTAGGCTAGAGAGCTTTTCTGAATTTTTTCTAAAGTTGTAAAACACAAAGGAAAGGAACCCTTGACGTTGAGAATGTGTGAGAATATATAGTGGACGCCTCCTTGCTTTCCAAGCCGTGTAAACCTCTAAATATCCCAAGGAATTAATCTGAAAATGCCACATAATTTCCTCCAATAATAGCTTGCCAAATAAGCCCTATGACATGGTTCAACCAATCACAAAATTCCATTTTAATTCCCTAATATTTTTGGCCGAAATATATAAAGATATATTCTGATTTTGTAGTTCAATTTCGGCCAAACTTCCTTAGAGAATATAGGGAACGAACCTAGACTCCTTTTTGGCCGTTTCTTGGTCTCCACACTTTGGCTTTCCTTAAAACTCTCCCCTAGAATCTCTCCTTGCCGAATTCTCTAGGGTTTCTTCATGAATATCACGGCAATTCCTTCTTTTCCTCTTGGCTTGGACGGCAAAAGATCTTCTAGGGTTTATCTCTTGATGTATTTCCATAAAAATAGCCCTAGAAAATCTCCTTAGAATATCTCCTTTTAATTTCTGATTTTTGGACGCCAACTCCTTGTTTCTCTCTTCATTTTGGACGGCAAAACTCTCCTAGGGTTTCTTCATGCGTCACAAACCCTAATCTCTTGGGCCATGATGGGCCATGATCCATTTTGCCGAAAATTCAAAGTGCTCTTGGGCTTCGTCGCTTCATCTTCAAGCCTTCTTATTTTCCAACGCAAAACACTTTATTTTCTTCATTTCTTTTCATAGTTGCGTTGGAAACTTCTTTGGTAAGCTCTCCTCCATTTCGCAGGGTTTCCTGGTTGCACTACAAGAATAGAAACTTTCTAAAAAATGGAAAATAGAAACTAAGAAAAATGGAAACTTTCTACAAATAGGAACTTTCCCAATCAAAGAATGGAAACTTTCCTAAACAGAGTTTTACTAAGGAAATGACGCAAGAAATGTAAGGAAATGCAGTTAAAACGTCGCATTAAAATGCTCCTATCAAGCTTTCCTAGGAAAAGAAGAAGTATTTCTGATGAGGACATCATAGCCAAACCTTTTAAGGTTTATGAGCGAAAGAAATGGAAAAAGAGAGCAGCTAGTCATTCCCTTTCCATATGGTTTGATTAATTGCTTTCAGTCTAGAAGTCTCTAGGCAGGTGCCTTTCAGTTTCAGTTTGGGATTTTTAAGGTTTCTTTATTATTTCAGTTTCAGTTAGGAGTTTAAATTCTTTTATTAGGTCTTTTATGCTTCAGTTTTGTGAAGTGTAACAGCCCTAGCTATGAAAGAGTCTTTAATGCTAGTTAATATGAGCTATCTGCTCAAATATAATTAAGTGTAAGTGCCAAGTGGCCAGATATGTCGTGATGAATAAAAATTTCAGAGTGTTTCTGAGTTTTCCAGAGATTGGAGTGTTGGTGTGAAGCCTTGTGTGTGAGTGAGAAACCTGGGAGGGAATCCTAGTTCTTAGTTTTCACTTTCTACCCTACAAAACCTGTGTGTTAAGGTCCTACCTTAGAGTTTGTTGATCCTGGTGTCTAAGCAGTGATTATACTGCATCAGTTTTGGTATCAGAGCTGGACAAGCTCTGGTGTCTCCTAGCTCCAGCCAAAAGAAACTTCATTTAGCCATGGACCTTGAAACTTTGGCTAAAGCGATAGAAGGTTTAGCCGCCCAAATTGGTCATCTTGAGACCAGAATACAAGATCAGGCCGTTGCTTCTGACCGTCGTTTAGCAGAGATTGAAGCTTCCATCTACAATGAAGAAGAGAGTGTATGTGGGGGACCAAGGATGCAACCTAGAAGGAATGTTCGCAGACAAAATGTTCCACATAACAATGGGCAAAATGGACATGATCCTGAAGAAAAGGCAATGAAGTCTATGAGGATTGAAGCTCCTAGTTTTGATGGCCAGCTGAATGCAAAGGTTTTCTTGGATTGGTTATCAAACATGAATCATTATTTTGAATGGTATGAGTTGTCTGAAGATCGCAGGATAAGGTTTGTAAAGATGAAGCTGGTGGGCAAGGCTCGAGATTGGTGGTCTAATGTGGAAAGACGAATTGCGAGAGATGGTGAAGATCCTATTGCTTATTGGGATGAGATGAAAGAAAGGCTGAAGGAAAAGTATGTTCCTTTGTCTTACAAGGAACGCTTGCTTGACCAATGGCAATCTCTTCGTCAAGGAAGCATGACAGCTGCTGATTATATTGATAAGTTTGAAGAATTTATGGTGAGATGTAACATCACCGAAGACCCATCAGTAACTCTTGCTCGTTTCAGAACAGGTCTTCGTCCAGAACTTCAAAGAGAGCTGATTCCTCATGATGTACATTCATTAGAGCGAGCTTATCAATTAGTGCTGGAATTGGAGCGCTACTTGAAGACCCCCACAACCCCTGTGTACAAGCGGGTTGATCAGCGGAACTCTGACTTTCGTCCTAGCACCTCTGGAACAAAACTGTCTCCATTCTCTAATGGCTCTAGTACTGCCAATTCCATGGTGAAAGCTGATAGAGGAAAGGGACTGCAATCTGGTATGCGAGGAGGGGGATAAGGTGCTATAGATGTCAAGGTTATGGTCACTATGCTGGTCAATGCCCAACAAAAGAGCAAACTCGAAGTTTGTTTGCAGCAAGCACAGAAGAAGAGGCTGATGCTCAAGGAGAATTGGAGGAAGAAGTTTATGAGCCTGAAATTCCAGCTACTGATGATGATTTGGAGGGTGAACCTAAAGACATTGTTCAACCAAGAATGGCTGTGGTTAGATGCACTTTGACTCAACCTAAGAGTACTGAAGATTGGCGGAGAACAAACATTTTTCACACTTATGTCAAGTGTGGGGACAAAAGTTATAAGGTCATTATTGACAATGGGAGCTGCATTAATGTTGTCTCCCCTCAAACCATATCTAAACTGGGTTTGACCGCTACTGATCATTCTCAATCTTATCGTGTGGCATGGATTGACAAGTCTTCCATTCCCGTGACACAGCAATGTCAAGTTCCTATTCAGTTTTCATCTTACAAGGATACTGTTTGGTGTGATGTGGTGCCGATGGACGTGGGACACATTCTTTTGGGCAGACCATGGTTGTATGATTAGGATGTAACCATTTCAGGCCGTGCCAACTCATGCTCCTTTATTCATGAAGGAAAGCACATCAAGTTGAACCCGATCCAGCCCAGATCAGTCCCCCAACCAACACTTAGCAAAGGAGGGCAGCAATCAAAATCCCTTAATATCATCAGTCCAAGACACTTTGCAAGGGAGACAACAGGTGATTATGTTATTTTTATATTGATTGCAAAGGAATCTCACCCTTTGACTAGTTTGGAGTTGCCCCCAGATGTGAAATCAATCCTTGAACAGTTTACTGATGTATTTGCCGAGGACCTTCCAAATGAACTTCCTCCTCTCTGGGATATTCAACATGCAATTGATCTGGTCCCTGGAGCAACATTACCTAATTTACCACATTATCGGATGAATCCAACCGAACATGCAGAATTGAAAAGGCAGGTTGATGAGCTTCTTGCAAAAGGGTTCATTCGAGAGAGCCTTAGCCCATGTGTTGTTCCTGCCCTTCTCACACCAAAAAAGGATGGCTCTTGGAGAATGTGTGTGGATAGCAGAGCCATCAACAAAATCACAGTCAAATATCGGTTTCCAATACTGAGACTTGATGACATGCTGGACATGATGGCAGGAGCTACTATCTTTTCTAAGATTGATTTGAAAAGTGGTTATCACCAGATCCGCATCAGACCTGGAGATGAATGGAAAACCGCCTTTAAGACAAAGGATGGTTTGTATGAATGGTTAGTCATGCCATTTGGACTAACTAACGCACCCAGCACCTTCATGAGAGTTATGACACAAGTTTTGAGGCCATTCATGGGTAAAGTTCTTGGTTGTCTATTTTGACGATATTTTAATTTATAGCACATCCAAAGAGCAGCACCTTAATCACTTGAAGCAAGTCTGCACAGCTCTTAGAAGAGAGAAGTTGTTTGCAAACCTTAAAAAGTGCTCATTCATGTCCAATGAAGTTATCTTTTTGGGATTTGTTGTGTCGTCAAAGGGAATGCAAGCAGATCCAGAGAAAGTCAAGGCTATTGCTGAATGGACAGAACAAAAAAACATACATGAGGTGCGTAGTTTTCATGGATTGGCTACCTTTTATCGTCGATTCATTGCTGGGTTCAGTTCTATCATGGCTCCAATTACTAATTGCATAAAGAAAGAGGAGTTTCGGTGGACAAATGCAGCTGCAAAGGCATTTCAGGAGATCAAAACCAGAATGATTAATGCTCCTGTTATGCGCCTTCCTGATTTTACAAAACCTTTTGAAGTTACATGTGATGCTTCAAGTGTTGGAATTGGTGGAGTTCTAAGTTAAGAGGGGCATCCTATTGCATATTTCAGCGAGAAGTTGAATGAAGCCAAGCAAAAGTACTCTACCTATGACAAAGAATTTTATGCAGTGGTTCAATCCTTGCGGTATTGGAGACATTACTTGCTGCCACAAGAATTTGTCTTGTATTCTGATCATGAGGCTCTGCGATATCTCAATTCGCAGAAGAGATTAAACCCACGACATGCAAAATGGGTTGAATTTATTCAAGAGTATACTTTTGTGCTAAAGCATAAATCTAGAGTGGAGAATCAAGTAGCAGATGCTCTTAGCCGCAGGAACTCACTTTTACACACTATGAGTGTGGAAGTGGCTGGATTCGATAATCTGAAAGAAGAGTATTTGAGTTGTCCAGACTTTGGAAGAATATATTCAGCTCTCTTGGAAAAGCAATCCAAAAGCACTGAGTTTGTTCTACAAGATGGGTTTCTTTTCAAAGGAACCAAACTTTGTATTCCTTGCATATCGGTGAGAGACTTCCTAATTTTAGAGCTACATGCTGGTGGGATCGCTGGACATTTTGGGAGAGACAAAACCATTGCTCTTGTGGAGGATCGCTTCTATTGGCCTAGTCTCAAACGTGATGTTGCTAAAATTGTTGAACGATGCCGTACTTGTCAGTTGGCAAAGCACAAAAGGCAAAACACAGGGTTATACACCCCGCTGCCTGTCCCACATACTCCTTGGCAAGATATTAGCATGGATTTTGTGCTTGGGTTGCCTAAGACTACACAGCGACATGATTCCATTTTTGTGGTTGTGGATCGTTTTTCCAAAATGGCTCATTTCCTTTCTTGTTCTAAGACATTTGATGCTTCTGAAGTGGCCAAGCTTTTCATGGATGAGGTTGTTCGGTTGCATGGTTTGCCTAAAACTATAGTGTCTGATCGTGATGTTCGATTCATGAGTTATTTTTGGAAGACTTTGTGGCACATGTTGGGCACCAAACTCAAGTTTTCATCTGCTTACCATCCGCAAACAGATGGGCAAACTGAAGTGGTGAATAGAAGTTTGGGAAATCTGCTGCGAAGTTTGGTTGGTGAACATATCAGGTCTTGGGATTCAATTTTACCTATTGCTGAGTTTGCATATAATAATTCAGTTAACCGGACTATAGGCATGAGTCCCTTTGAAGCTGTTTATGGTCACAAGCCCAGAGCTCCAATAGATCTCATTCCCATGATGGTTTCACATAGGCCGTCACAGTCAGCTAATGAATTTGCAAGTCATATTCATGAGCTGCATGCTGAGATTAATCGTCGGATTAACAGGAGCAATGAGCAATATAAAAAGGCTGCTGATGTACATCGAGCATTCAAGGAATTTTCAGTGGGAGACTTTGTCATGGTTCGAGTTAGACCTGAACGTTTCTCTAAAGGGAAGGCAAAGAAGTTACAAGCTCGCAGCATTGGACCTTTTAAAGTATTGCAGAAGGTTGGAACCAATGCATATGTGTTAGAACTCCCTCCAGAAATGGGAATCAGTTCTACTTTTAGTGTGGAGGACTTACTGCCCTATAGAGAACCTATGGTGCCTGTGTTGCCATTTTCTTCTGAATTTTCACCAATCACCCCACCTTTGCCTCGTTCTAAAGTTCCTAAGAGAGATGTAGTGGAAAACATTGTGGATGAGCAGGTTGTTTCGACAAGACAAGGTGGCTACCAGAAGTACCTAATTAAATGGAAGGACAGACCAGATTCTGACAACACTTATTGGGTAACTAAGGAGGAGCTGCAGCGCATCGATCCAGATATTCTAGAAAGATACTACAGCTTTATCTCACCGGAGGCGAGTTCTTCCCAGCCGGGGAGAATTGATGAGGACATCATAGCCAAACCTTTTAAGGTTTATGAGCGAAAGAAATGGAAAAAGAGAGCAGCTAGTCATTCCCTTTCCATATGGTTTGATTAATTGCTTTCAGTCTAGAAGTCTCTAGGCAGGTGCCTTTCAGTTTCAGTTTGGGTCAGTTTCAGTTTGGGATTTTTAAGGTTTCTTTATTATTTCAGTTTCAGTTAGGAGTTTAAATTCTTTTATTAGGTCTTTTATGCTTCAGTTTTGTGAAGTGTAACAGCCCTAGCTATGAAAGAGTCTTTAATGCTAGTTAATATGAGCTATCTGCTCAAATATAAATAAGTGTAAGTGCCAAGTGGCCAGATATGTCGTGATGAATAAAAATTTCAGAGTGTTTCTGAGTTTTCCAGAGATTGGAGTGTTGGTGTGAAGCCTTGTGTGTGAGTGAGAAACCTGGGAGGGAATCCTAGTTCTTAGTTTTCACTTTCTACCCTACAAAACCTGTGTGTTAAGGCCCTACCTTAGAGTTTGTTGATCCTGGTGTCTAAGCAGTGATTATACTGCATCAATTTCATGACCTATCAAAATATTATCTTGTATAGCTCGTTCAGGAACAAAGACAACTTGGTTAGGATATTATGCAGCAGAGGACGTAACCGATTAATTATGAGTTTGGAAATAATTTTATAGGTGATATTACAGACTTATAGGTCGGTAATGATGTACACACTCAACAATCTTAGGTATAAAAGTAATAAAGGTATCAGCAAGATTAGCTATTGAGGACTCTTCTTGAAAAACTTTAGGTCGGTAATGACGTAACCGAGGGAGGTCAGCCTCTTCTCGTTGAGAGCTGGGACGTGGAAATCGATTAAATCTCCTATGATCGGCACTATGCAAAGAAAGGGGCTGTTTTTGAGAGAGGCACTTCATTGGCTAGCTTATGAGCGCGACAACACTGCTCCTTTTAAGTATTCCGGACTACCAATAGTACTCTTTGCCTTTGATTTGGCGGAGGAGGAGTTCCGGAAAATGCAGGTGCCTAGTAGTAGAATTCTGAACTTGACTTATGAAAGCCGTTTGGGAGTTTCTTGTGAAGGATGCCTGTATATAATGCATTATGGTCGGCTGTTTGAGCCTAAATGCATAGATTATGTTGTTGATTTTTGGGTCATGAGAGAATACGGCAACAGTGATTCCTGGACTAGATCCTTCAGCCTAAGGTTTTCCGATGAGCCCAATAAGCGGATTTATATGCTTGAACCGATCTTGCTTAAGGAAACTAGTGCATTTGTGATGAACAGACCAAAGAAGTTTGATCAAGACAAAGAAGAGATGCCTGATCATCACATGTATATGATTCATGATCAAAATAAACAAGAGAACGCCAGCATGTATATTCTTCACAGTAATCCACCAGACATGATTGTATATGAAGAGAGTCTCAGTGAGTATCATAAGGCTTGATAACGCTTATAAGAGGAACACTAGCCTAGTGATACCAGTTGGCTTTCTTATTTATGCTCTAGTAGTCTAGTCTTTCTAGTAGAGTCAAGTGTGTTTTTGTGAATGCAGATTCTAAGACCTATCGTTAAAAGGTGCGGAAGAAATGACTTGCAAATTTTCCATTATTGGTTAGTTCTATTTAACTTGCATGTGTCTGTGGTTATGTATCAGTGTTCAAGCAGGAGTAGCTAGATTTCCACATATATCCTGACACCAGATTGAACCCTAACTGCTATGCATGCTTTGGTTTGGATGGCTTTATGCCAACAGTAAGCACATTAGGGTTCATAGTTAGAGTTGTTTTCATTACGTTACGATTTGTCATTCATGGCTCGAGTGAGGGCAATTCGATCTAATACCTGAAGATATTATAATTAACTTGTGACAGTTCTTTTACTCATTTTTCATCCATTTTTACTATAATTAAGGAAACATTATGATTATTATTTGAACAGGAGCACGCTTGGAAAGGAAGAAACGCATTTCTTGGTAGAGCTTGAAAGAAAAAGCAAAGTTGTCAATAAGCAATAGGCTTGTAATTCTCCTTGGCTGAGAAAAACCAAGAAATCTATATCAATATTCATCGAACGGTTGAAATTAAAAATCCTTAGTAAGTCTTTATTATAAGATATCCATTGAAGAGAGACCCGGAATTTTAATGTGTAATCGGATACTTAATATACAGTCACACGCCAATGAGTATGATATACACTTCTTTCTTTTTTTCTTTTTTAATTTTCAAATGAAGGGTACGAAGAGAGGCTATGGCAATTAACAACATCATGGCTTATTTGGTCATGACCTATACATAGTTACAGAGTATCTAGTCATCCAGATAAACGTGAAGTAATAAGCTTGATGGTAACCAAATGACGAGATTTACAGATCCATAATGTCAAGGAATTAAAAAGGTAATAGTTCATTACTAGAAAAATAACGAATTTCATACATGATCTTTGCTTTCAACCTGAAAAGAAATAGAAAACTAAACAAGAAAAGGAAAAACTGCTCCTTCCATATATGAATTCATCAGTCTCATAGGTTTTCTCATCAAAAGACTTACCTCTTATTCCTGCTATGGTGCTCATCATATTCTATCAGTTCCTCAAATATTCAAGCTTTGATTTGACCTTCAAGGCTTGATGACTTGTTAATTCAAACCATGAACTAACGCTGCTTCTTGCCTGAAGTAGTTGATGAAGGGTCTGATTGATCTCTCTCCATAGATGACCGCTTCCCACAAACAGGACCAGGAACAGTTGATGAGGGGAATGCAGCATCAACAAATTCCTTATCTTCCACAGACAACTCTAAATTTTCTCCCATTAGCAAGACATGCATCCACTTCATTCTCACTAAAACCAGACAAAAACCCAATTTGGATGATCTTGCTCAATGTTGCTCTTGCTTTTGCTTGCACCAACAGTCCTTGAGCAAGTTCGTCAGGGAAAGCTGCAACAAATTTTAGATCAGATTTTCCATTGTTGTACCCTGAACTATCAATGAACAACCGCTCAGACCGCTTCTTCCAGGAAACTAGCTTCACTTTTTTCAAATCCGCTTTTGTACTCTCAGATCGCATTAGTCTGTAAATGTATTCATATGGATTGTCCAACTTATACACCTTAAGTCTAGCAATTGAGGATGCAGCATCTTTCCTATCTTCCAATGGCATAGTAACCTGCGAACCAGCGAGAAAACCCAGAATAATTTTGATTAAACCCCTGTTAATCAATCCATTTAATACATCTTTCTCTGGATCCAACTGTATTTTGGTAAATGGTATGTACTGAACTGATTCAGAAACCTTTTTTACTCCAAGGGACTCATAAATCTCATAAAGTCTTCTTGTACACAAACAGTTGTTCCTGGGAAACCACACAAATAATGGAGCCTCATCATATCTCAAGAAAACATTTTTCAGTTGCAAGTCATCAGCAAGGAATACTTCTTTCCTGTTGATCTGATATACTTTCTCAGATATCGACTTTGTGGCAGGTAGTTTTGTCAGACGTACCTTTTAAAGCCTCTTCAACTTCTGGATTCCAGTTGTCTACAACATACTTCCAGAAGGAGCAGCAGTACTCTTCCAGAGTCAGTTGGCCCTTCCCATTCCATTTGTTCCAGAGATCTACGTAATGATCGAGAGAAGGATTCTCTGCAACTCCAAAGGCTGAAGAAAACACGGGGAGGAGCTCTTCATTGTAATGTTCATCAAGCACACATAAGAAGGACAGAAACAGATTTTCTTTGTCATGAAGTACACAGTGCTGAGGGGCAAACCATCCCTGATCAGGTACCCACAGAGGTGTGGTTCCATCTGGCACTTCTGGACGCCACTGGAACTTGTTCAGGAATGTGTAAATCATTTCTATGAAAGTTTCTTCAAAATAAACGTCTAGCTTTGCCAGCTTAGAAAGAATCCCAGAAAGAAGAGAACAAACATTAATTCAAAGGATCTACCTTCACACCGATATCTCTTAACTCATTATTCTTGTATACAAGAATATCAGTTCCATAAAAGTTCTCATCAATGGTTGGTATCTTTGTCCGATCCAGAATACTTTCCCAGGCTGGATCAAACAGAATAGATTCTTCTGGTGTTTTGTATGAATCTGTCCAATCCGAGGTCTTCAAACACTTTCTTCTTGCAATGCTGTTGGTTAAGTCCCTCAGTAAGGGATCATCAGGAGAGCTTGACGTCAGATTCTTGATGCACTTTAGCAATGAAATAATGCCAGCTCCAGTAACCTTTTCATCAATTGAGCTGCAAAGCCTTTGGATGCATTCTGTATACCAATGGTCGTTAGCAAATTCCACACCTAGAAACTCCAGAACTGCATTGTATTTTTCAAGGTCCACAGACGGATGCAAGACCCTCCTCAGTAAATATTTTGATGAACTGCTCAAAACATAACCTTCTATTTTAAATCCACCCACTAGGTCCCTGAAGTTTGGAAGGACGCGAACTGCCTCTTGAGGCCTCACAGAGGAAGACATACCCTCAATAATTTCACAAGGCACTATCACTAGACTCTGCAAGGGTTTGCCATCGCCTCTGCTTAACTACTCTACTCTTATTAAACAAGCAGAAGTTTATTTATTTATTTTTTTTTTGAGGAAAAATCATAGCAGTGCTTTTATTGAATTACGATAAATAGTTACAATCAAATTGTAAAGCATCCAAAATACTTGTTGGAGCTTGGTCTATCCATATCCGATTGGTATTGGATTTGAGAACTAATGTAGCTAGCTTGCCTGTGCTAGAAACAACAAGGAAAGCGAGACAAAATTCTAAGAGCCAGAACGGTACATGCATACAATCCCTAAAGGATTCATGGTACCATTCACTATTACATTGAAGCTCAAAATTGCAAGAGCCTACATACTGTTGTAAGGTCATATCACACAAAATAAAATAGCTTGAATCCTCCTTCGCCAATGCACGCAATTGTGGTGCTCCAGATTACTCATTTACTTGGTGTAAATTCAATCTCAAGATATGCAGGCTAGCATCCTCTATGTCAGACATAGACAAGCTATTTGTATCAATCCTCCAGGATCCCAAATGCGAAATCCTAGAGAAATCAAGCCCATCCTTTTGGTCCACAATTGATTTGGACACCCAACATTCACCTATTGATTTGGGATTCCAACTGGACTTGGGCCACCCAACCTAAGGGGAGCACCCTCCCATTTGTATCACCAGGGATCATGGCCGTTCACCACCATCATGTCCGCCGCAGCATGACCCAAGCAATGTGCATCGGCTCTTTCCAACGCACCTATCGACCAAAGCACCCCAAGCCTATCAGAGAATAAAGTTGTAGTACCCCGAAAATTCGTTATTATTTTTCGATGATTTTCCAGAATTAATTTTGTCGTTATTGGACGGTTTCGTGTCTTATGGACGGAGCGGAAGTGTTTCGGGCGAATAATTATTCAGGAAGCGTCATTTTAGGGGGGTCGCAAGGGTTGACTTTTTATTTGTTGGGTTTATCTAAAAACTTTCTTCACGAAAGTCGTAGAGCGCGTCGGTACGAGTTCGTGGACATGTGGAACGTGGAATTCGGAGTTCGTATGAAGAAGTTATGGCCATTGGAAAAAGTTTCCATTTTATTAAATAGGAAAAAGATCTAAAAATATCAGAAAATTGGAAAATTTCCAAAAAGGGAAACTATTCTCTCTCTTCGGTCCAGACCCCGGTTTCGCCCAGCCACCTACGCCGACTCCGTTCTCCACCGTCCAGCCACCATAGGACGTCAAACAAAGTGGGTTTTCTTCGCCTCGATCTCCTCTACAAGTTTGTGGAAGAAATTCACAAAGATTCGAGCTGTGGAAGGAGAATCATCGACAAGAAGAAGCCGCGCCGGAGCTGAAATTTCCTTGATCGGAGTTGGCGATTCCGGCCACCATAGCCGGTGATTCTTGAGGGATTTTGGAGCCCAGAGGACGTAGATGGCTTTTCCACAAGGTGACTTGCATCGATTCAAAGCATGGAGGTTGAATTTTGGAATTGAATTCTAGGGTTTCAATCAGCCCGATTTGTTCTAAGGTAAAATTCAATCGATTGACTTATAATTTGACTTTGGTGTAGTTATGAAAGTTGTAATTGGAGTTGAGATGAAGAACTTTTGTGTTGAAAGTTTTGTCAAATTCCGACTTTGGGCCGGCGGCGGCGGCGCTGCTATGGTGGTGTTTTCCGGCAGTTTCTAGCCACCTCAGGGATAGTTTCTGTCAATGATTTTGATCTACTCGTCGATACAAAAATTTCGATATACAACACTTAATTTTTGGAGATTGTATGAGCATGTTAGGGTTTTTGTGATTTCGAATCGTTCGGGTTTCGATCCTTGTGGATCCGACTATCCGATCGACTTGTGATTTTGTCACATCGATCGTAGAAGCATTCCGGAGACTTTGGGCGGTCTCGGATTAGGGTTCGTCTTGATTGGAGTTACTTTCAGGGTTGTTGTTCGATTAGGAGTTTCGAACTTTAATCACTTTGTGATTTGTGCACTAAATTGAGACCTCATGTGTTTAGGTTCTTGTCAGACTTGTGTTGAACGGATTGCACCGATTTGTGGTTGTTTTGGTTAGTGTGTAAAGACGCAGCAGGATTCAGAGGTGAGTAAATCTCACGATATTCTTTATGAGCATGATTACCATATTGTCTTGGAGTTATTAGGTTAACTATGACTATAGTTGGTATTAGTGGCATTCCTGAGTGAATGACTACGTGTGTGTGTGTGTGTATATATATATATATATATTTACGTGAAATATATATATGTATTGGTGCAATTGTTGTGATATGGGCAGCATAGGACGTATTGAGTTCGTCATCGTTTAAATCACTGTGATGAATATTGTGATGATTGTTATGTAAAGCTTGTGTAGGAATATTTGTGTAATGAATCGTTGAAATCAGTATGATGAATATTGTAATGATTGTCATGTAAAGCTTGTGTAGGAATATATGTGTAATGAATCGCTAACATCAGTGTGATGAATCTTTGTGATGATTGCTATATGTCTGATGATCGGCGAAATCTGTGTGATGATCAGTTGGACAATTGCTATCTGTGTGATGACCCACGGAATCTGTGTGATGATCAGTAGGATGATGGCTATCAGTGTGATGACCGTTGGAATCTATGCGATGATCAGTGTGATGACTGCTCAGTAGCGGAGTTGAATTGTTATTAAGTTAACAATGATTGAGAAGACTGCTGTGATGGTCGGAGCTACCTACGGATGTCAGAGTGTGGGGTTACGATGACTTGAATTGCTTGACTTAATGTGACTCCCGAACTAAACTATATGCAGGGGTTACTATGAATTGTTTCGCTTGTTTGAATTGTGATTGCCTTGTTTTCTTCTTGATTTTATTGATTGATGGTTTGTTTTATCTTAAAAGCCATAGTGGTGACGAATTGTACTATGTGGTGAGGATAGGAAGGTGATTCATTGATTTTCACCTTTGATGTCATGTTGATGACAAAGATTTCTAGTGGAGAGGGAATGAATGTGAGTTTGAAATTCGCCGTAGTGCGTTAGAATGGTATCAAACATTGCTTGAGGAAGACTTGTCTGACTGAAATTTGTGTAATTGGACGCTACGTTGAGAATCTGAGCATGAGGTTGTAGTCACGAATTGACTTATGTAAGCATGATATGGAAGGAAATGAAATTGATGGTTGTAGGTGTGAGTTATGTGCATATCATTGTTTAGGTTGAGGTAACTTAAGAATGTATCTCTGCTTTGTGGTTTTGAGTTTACTCATACAAGCTTTCATAAGCTTATCGGGTTTGTTGTGTGGCAACCTGGTGCACTATTCAATGGTGTAGGGGTTAATCCTGCAGGTCAGGGTAATCGTGGCTAAAACTGAGGTAGCGTGCTAGCAGCTTTATGGTAGGAAGCCAATTTTGTGACTTTACCATTATTAAGACTTCCGCTTGTAGTAAGCTCTGACGAGCATTTACTTATTATTTTGTTGTGGCAATTTAATTTGTACACTTGTGTAATATTTGACTCTGCGGAGCGAGTCTGTATTGACATAGTGGGTTCAGGGTATCAGTATGTACTTAGTTTAAAAAGGAAAAAGTTTTCCAGGTATTTTATATTGATGGCTGAACCATCACGCATGTATAATTATGGGATTATATATTAATTTTAATTCTGTATAAAAATCAGGGCGTGACAAAAGTGATCTTCGATTATAAGTACATGGCGGTAAAGGAATTTAGTCCATTTTTAAAATAAAAAATATATATACAGGGCAGTAAGCTAAATATAGTCCCCTTTTAAAATAAAAAATAGAAAAATCTTGTAGACTCTTAAATGAATACACCCCCCTTAGATTAGGATTGATTACTTTCCCTTATGTACATGGACGTAATAATTATCATATAAATTAAGACTTGAGGTTAACTTTCACTTCATCCAGCAAAAAAAAAAAAAAAAAACACTAGCTAGCATAACAAAAACTAATAAAAAGACGAGAGAACTTAGCCATGGATGATAGTACTAATAAAAAAGTGGGTGTCATTTGTGTCACTTCACCATTGAACGGTCAAAATTGATGTATTGGCTAGCGGTTGTACTAGACTAATCAAATTGATAAGAATAGCAGTTTGTAGATGAAATTAAAATGACAGAGGCTAACATGATTTTCAGGTATAAGTACAGAGGACGGTAAACATAATTGAGTCCACTTTTAAAATATAAAAAAATCTACAAGGCTGTAAACTGAATGAGAAATTTTATTCACACACCTCTAAATACTAAATATACATCTCTTTTTTCACACGCCCAACATCACATTTTATGGGTAAGTTAAATTACCAAAAGAGATATTTATATTAACAATAAAGAAACATAGTTGGAATTAAGAAATATATGCAGTTTTTTTTTTTTTTTTTTTCCAAGTCTATCGCAGATGGATATCATGAATTTGATTCTCAATAATTTAGCATGCATGGAATTGAGCCTTCTTATCAATCTAGTTTCAAAAATGTATTAACTGTCCAAATGATATGGACAAACAAGTGAAAACCGTTGAAAAATTCTTCAAGAACTCTTGTGATGTATTGTTTTGTTTCGCTCCAATTTCATCATCAGTAGTTCACAAATCTCAACAATTGGCATATAAATATTGTCTTGGTCAAGTCCTCAATGGCAAGTAATTCCCCATTGGCATTTGAGTATGTTCAACCCAACAAGTAAAAAGCAATTAAAACATTCTTTGGGTGCCATTGTATTAACTTTAGTGATGACCATGTGATTTACCGAAACTCTCATATTGAGCCATTGAGGAATTGATGTTGAGTCTTCTAGTGTAATATGACATTCTTTAGGTCTTGTTTTTTTTTTTTTCATCTGCAGCAATGCAATAGGTAGTCTCTCTTGTATAAGAAAAAAAAATAGGTAGTCTCTTACCAGATATTTATCTCAATTTATTTCAACAAAAAAAAAAAGGGATATGTATTTAATGAAAAGATATTGTGTATTGTGAATGAGGATAGTTTAGGAAGTTTGGGATTGTGTTTCTAGTAAAATATTAAAATAAAAAAGTTAATAGGTTGTGTATTAAGTAAGAGATGTGTATCTATCATTTAGCAATGTGTGAATAAAATTTCTCAAACTGAATTTAGTCCACTTTTAAAATACCAAAAAATCTTGTAGACTCTTAAATGAATACATCCCCCTTAGATTAAGATTAATTACTTTCTCTTATGTACATGGACGTAATACAATAATACTATATAAATCTCCTTGAGAGATTAATAGAAATATCACATTATTCCCCAATACTGTTTGCTAAGAAATTGATGGCATTTCCATATACGGAGAAGAATCGCCCTATAAATTAAGGCTTGAGGTTAATTTCCACTTCATCCAGCAACAAAAAAAAAACTAGCTAGCATAACCAAAACCAATAAAAAGAGAAGAGAGCTTAGCAATGGAGGCTAGTACTAATATTGTGTTGAGATGTGTGAGTTTCCTAGGCATGCTTGTGCTTTCATTAGCAGTAGCCCCAGCTCCCCAAGAATCTGTTGTTATTCCACACACAAGTACTGGAAAATGTGCCGAAAAGTGTGCCATCTCTTGCCTTGCAACCATAGAGGAACCGCCAGCATATGCAACATGTGTGGGCCTTTGCATGATTGCTTGCAAGATTGCGCCAAATTCCAACATTGCCTATGGTTGTACTCGTAATTGTGTGAGCTCTATAAGCAAAGTCATAAACACCATTACCAAACCCTCCATTTCTGGTACCTATACTTTCACTTAAGTTATCTATTTCTCATTCATAATTTCATTGTGCTTCCAATTATTTACGATATGATTGTTTGTCATGTAGATACTACAAGCTATGCAGAAGGCTATGTTGATTCTTGCTACTACAACTGCTCCAAGAATAATAAACTTCATTAGATAAATTATCACTGTTAATAGCAAATATTTGCTTTCCTTATTTATGTTTTCTACTTCTATTATGATTAGGACTTGGATGCCTGTATAAGCACCGGTCATGCTTTGTACTATGAACAGTTTTATCATATCAATAATGAGTGTTAAATCACTACTTTCTTACTTTTATGGGTTATAGGCAGTTTTATTGAGGGCCAATAATGAGTGCAAGATCACCATTTACAAATTGAAAACAACAATCTCGTATACCTAAATTTGCATAATGCAAGAAGAAGCTTTGGTTCCTAAATGATATGAAAATGTCAATAATCACCATACAACAATAAAATAATATAACATTTGCATCTATTCAATCTAAAATCACAAAACTCGAAATAAAACTAATTTCCGAACACATACCAAAACAAAATTCTTGCTCTAGTTGATACCTAATAACCAAAATCTCAACATATTAGCCAACAAATGGAAAACTCCACCGTGTAGCCAAATCTGGGTACGACATATAACATATTTGTGCAATGTCACCACTTAATGGTTAAAATTGACGAATTGGCTAACGGTTGGACTAGATTGATCATATTGGTAAGTATATGGGTGTTGCTGATGAAATTAAAAGAGCAAAGAATAAAGTGACTTTTGAGTATAAGTACAGCTATACAGGGAGGTTAACGGAATTCAGTCCGTTTTAAAATACAAAAAAATATATACAGGGCTGAAAGCTGAATATAGTCCCTTTTCAAAATATTAAAAAAAAAAAAAAAATTTGTAAACTCTTAAATAGTTAAACGAATACACCCCCATTAGATTAGGATTGATTACTTTAGGAAATGAAAGCAGAAGTTTATTGGGCTGAAAGAACTCGAATTAATTGGGTCACTTTAGGAGATAAAAAAAACGTCATACTTCCTTAAAACTGCTACATTTAGGCCTAGTTTGGTATTGCATTTAGAATAATCAGTTGTAAAAAATCGCAGCTGTGAGAATAATCAGCGGTTAAATAAATCTGTTAAGTGTTTGGTAAACTGTCTGTTTTTAATCTAAGTGAGTTCTTACATATTAACAAAAGCATAAAAAAACCCTAAGCGCCGCACTGCTTGCGTCGCCGTAAAGCTTCGTCATCGAAGCGCTCAAACCTATCTCTGTCATCATGCTGCAGGGAAACATACTTGTCTGGAATTGTAGAGGCATTGTCAACAATGAGACGCAGCGTGCTCTCGTGGATCTTGTTCAAGCAAAGCGTCCTAGTCTCATCTTCTTGGCTGAAACCCTAGCATAGCCATCGATTATTGATACCCTTACGGACCGGCTTGGGTTCAAGGGAAATATTTGTTTTCCACAACAGGAGGATTCGCAAGGGCTTGCGCTGCTATGGAGCTCTGAAACTCATGCTAGTCTTCGTACTTTCTCACCACATCATATTGATGCTGAGATTGGAGAACCGGGCTCGGAAAATCTATGGCTATTTACCGGAATTTATGGAGTGGCTACCAGAAGTGAGAGAGAAAGAACATGGGAGTTGATCAATTCCCTACCAGATGAGAATTGTCAGCTGCCATGGTTAATGGCAGGGGACTTCAATGAGATTATGTGCAATGCTGATAAGTCAGGAGGGGTTTCTAGGGCAACTGCACCGATGAGAAGATTCAGAGAGACTATGAGTAATTGTGATCTACTTGATATGGGTTTTGTAGGGAGCCGTTTTACCTGGTCAAACAAATACACCAAGGAAAGGTTAGACAGGGCTTTCCAATCCCTTTCATGGAGTAACAATTTCCCGTTTAGCAGAGTGGTTACACTCAGTCCTTCTGAGTCTGACCACTGTCCTATTCTGGTAGAGGTAAAGAAGGATCAAGGCACGATTAGAAGAGCACAGAAAAGATTCCGCTTTGAGGAGATGTGGCATGGTAATGAGCATTGTGCATCAATAATCCAACAGAATTGGTCTCAACCTCTCACAGGTAATGCTTTACATCAATTGGGGAGGAAAATTCAGAGTACAGGTGAACAACTTCTTCACTGGCATCAAAATGAGTTTGAAAAGCAAAAGGTTGAATTATGTGTTGTGCAAGAAAAATTAAATGATATCATGAAGGAACCCTATTCCCCTTTGCAGTATGAGGAACAACATCTGTTACATGTAAAACTCAGTCAGATTTTAGCACAACAGGAGAAATACTGGAGGCAGAGGTCCCGTGCTATATGGCTCAAGGATGGGGATCGTAACTCCGCTTTTTTCCATAGGAAGGCTTCTAACAGAAGAATCCGAAACACCATTAAGGGTTTGGTGAACAGTGCAGGTGAATGGCAGTTTGACCCAGAGACTATAAAGAGTATATTGATGGACTATTATAGAGGAATTTTTCGTACTGATGATGTAGATGATTCTGCCCTTGTGGAGATTCTCAATGCCACTCCGGTGAAGGTAACAAATGTGATGAATGAGGACTTGCTCAAGCCATATTCAGACGACGAAATTTTTTTTTTTTTTTTTTTTTTTTTTTTTTTTGAAATAAGGGATTAGGCGATATTAGTTCCTCGGAGGCAGACAATGTAGGGAACAAATCCCACCCTCAATCCCGAAGGAGAAGGGTCTGCCACACTCTGGGAACCCACCCCCCATCCCCCTATTTTATTAAAACATAAAAAGACCAATACAAATCCGTTGGGGGGACCAAACCAAAACCCAACCTGTAAAAACAAGGAAGAGACAAGTCCTCTTTCCTGTGCATAGAAAAACAAACGCCAAAAGAAATAGACAAAATAACAGAATTACAAAAAAGAAAAAGAAAAAAATAAAAACTACAAAACCCATCAACGAAACCTATAGTTAATCATAGAGGACAAATCCCGCCCATAAGGCCTAGCTATAAAGGTAGGCACATCATCCCACCAATTGTAACCCTCATTAAGCGCACCATGATTAGCAAGAGCATCAGCCACGGTGTTCCCTTCCCGAAAAGTGTGAGTGACCCTAAAATGAATCATACGAGTGAGATACAAGCAGTTATACCATGCAATCCGCAGCCTCCATGGGATCAAATTTGGATTCTTGAAATACTGAACAACAAGAATAGAATCTGTTTCAAGCCAGATGTGAGTCCAACTCTTAGCCCAGGCAATCCTCATAGCCTCAATAACTGCCAACACTTCTGCATCAATTGCACACGGAGCTTCCACTTTTTGGGCAAAAGCGCCTCTAAAATGACCCTCATGATCTCTAAAAATCCCCCCAAATCCTGCCATCTCAATGCTGCGAAAGGAACCATCAGTGTTAACCTTCAACCACTGAATTGGGGGAGGAATCCATTGCACTGGAATGTACTTTGGGGCCTTTACAGTAAGGGAAGAAAGGCCAAGAACCGCAAACAAGCCTTGCATGGAAGAAGCATTAGAACATGGCATAAAATGAATGGATGCAGACTCTTTCAAAGAAGTTAGAAACCAATGCTTGAACCTTGCTAAATTAAAAGTAGCCTCTTGGAACCTGATTTTCTTCCTCTCTGTCCAAATACACCAAAGAGCATTGCAAAAAGCAAAGCTCCATAGAATTTTTGAAGAACTAGCCAGCCCGATTAACGTGTCAGGGGAAATAAGATCAACTAGAGATGCACCTGGCAGCAGACTGATTCGGAAGAAAGAGGCAAGCCAAACCCAAAATTCATGAACTAAGCTGCAATCAAAAAACAGATGATGTAAAGACTCACCTTGAGACCGGCAGATAGAACACTGAGAGCAAAGATAGATTCCCCTTCTTACTAACCAATCATCTGTTAAAATCCGCTTATTAAAACCTTCCAAGCCACCAAGCTTTTTCGCGGTTGCAAAGCTTTATTCCAAATCAACTTGCACCAGTCTACCTTCGGCTTAGGGGGTGAAATAAAATCAAAAGCTTCCTTTGAAGTTAAAACCCCAGCAGCATTATGTGGCCAAATAACCTGGTCCACCCCATTCTCCAGAGGCAACACCACTTTAGAAATTCTTGAAGCAAGGTCTGGGAAGAAAAAATTAAAGGTAGAAGGAATTGCCCATTGCTTGTCCCTAATGAAATCACTGACCTTGACAGGCATAAGGGACCGCACCACTGGCGTGATTCGATGCATGGATGAGATTGGAGTACCCAACCAATTGTCTGAACAAAAAGAAATTCTACTACCATCTCCCACCAACCATTGAACAGACGCATAGAAGGAATCCCATAATTTCTTTAAGCCTGGCCAAACAGAGGAACGCTGATAATACTGCAATAGACGCAGGTCGGAGGAAAAGAATTGCTCCCTCAGAAAGGCTGCTGAAGGGGAAGAGGAATTGACCATGTTCCAACAATTCTTTAGGAGCAGAGCACGGTTGAAATGAAATAAATTCTTTAAACCCAACCCACCTTGATCAAGTGGACGGCAGCAAGTATCCCATGCAATAAGCGCTAATCCTTTCTTTAAAGGATCCCCAGACCAAAAAAAATTCCGTGTCCATTGTTGCACCTTCAAAAGAAGAGGCCGCAGCCAAGAATATACTTGAAAGCTATGCAAGAGCTGACTCTGAGTAACAGAAGAAATTAATTGAAGTCTGGCAGCCTGTGCTTACCCTTCCAAGAAGAAAGGCTGCATCTCACTTTGTCTGCAATGGCTCGGAAGTATGACGGCTTCGGGCACCCTTTAAAAATACTGGCATATCGTAAGTTTGGATGTTTGTACTGCAATTCGGAATTGTCTGGAAAAGGGGGAGAGTTGGGAAGAATCAAACTTTACTCACTTATGTCTCATTCCTAAGATTCCTGATCCTGTTGATGCCACTCACTTTCGCCCTATAGCATTATGTAATGTTATTTACAGAATACTGTCCAAAGTTGTAGCTAACAGGTTGAAAAAATGGCAGACTTCTCCTCTTCAAAGTGCTTATGTACCTGGCAGACTGATATCAGACAATACTCTAGTTGCAACAGAAGCTGCACATTTTATGCATAAATTACGGCATCAGGAAGAAGGCTTTTTCTCTCTGAAGCTTGTTATTAGAAAGGCTTATGATCGCCTTGAATGGAAATTTTTGCATGCTATGTTAACCAGGTTGGGTTTTGCCTCTAGATGGGTGGATATGATAATGAACTGCATTGTTTCTGTCAGATATGCTATCTTGGTAAATGGTGAGCCTACTACAAAAATTATCCCCACCAGAGGAATCCGACAGGGTGATCCCTTATCACCTTATCTGTTTATTCTATGTGCGGAGGGTCTCTCTGCTTTAATTACTACTGTAGTCGACGAAGGTAGCATTTTGGGTTTAAAGATGTGTCCTCATGCACCCACACTGCACCATTTATTTTTTTGCAGATGATAGCTTCTTGTTTGGAGCCGCTACAGATGCAGAGTGCTATAAATATAGACAAATCCTCAACACTTATGCTCAGGCTTCAGGTTAGAGAATAAATTTTCAGAAAAGCAGCGTTGTCTTTAGTGGTAATGTTACCGAGAATGAGAAAGAAAGAATGGCAGCAATTCTGGCAATGAATTGTGTTGACGATCATGGCAGGTATTTAGGGCTACCCCTGCGTGTTTGGAGGTCCAAAACTACTATTTTTGAGTATATAAAAGAGAAGCTCACCAAGAAGTTGATAGGTTGGAAATCAAAGATTCTTAGCTGTGCAGGTAGAGAGGTCTTAATTAAAGCTGTTGCACAGACAATGCCTTTGTATACCATGAACTGTTATTTGTTGCCTAAGGGATTGTGTGATGACATACATCAGCTATGTGCTTCTTTCTTCTGGGGAGATACAGATGAAAGAAAGAAGATTCATTGGCGTAGTTGGGAGAAAATGTGTCTCACAAAGCAAGAAGGGGGAATGGGTTTTAAAAATATTTATGCCTATAATCTTGCAATGTTGGCTAAGCAGGGATGGAGGCTTGTTTCCAATCCACAGTCACTTATAGCGCAGCTTTACAAAGCTAGATATTTTCCTCATTGTTCTTTTTGGGAAGCTGAGTTGGGGGACTCCCCGTCCTTCTCTTGGAGGAGCATTCTTAGCGGCAGACCTGTCCTTGCAGCGGGTGTAAAATGGAGAATAGGTGATGGGGTGCAGGTTAATATTTGGAGGGATAAATGGGTTCCAAATTGTGCACAATATCTAATACAGAAGCCACAACACACAGAGTTTGAGTTTGTTGCTGATCTAATTGATAATCAGAGCCGTGCATGGATTCCGACAACTATCAATTCACTTTTCAGACCGGAAGTTGCTGCAAACATTCTTGCCATTCCTTTGAGCAGACGTGTGTTGCCAGATAAGCTTCGGTGGAGTCCTGAAAAGAGAGGCAATTTTTCTGTGAAAACTGCATATTGGATTGCCAGAGAGAAAGTTCTTAAGAATGTATTAACTACTACTTCTAATGGTAATCCCTACAAAGAGCTTTGGAACAGACTTTGGCGGGCCAGAGTTCCAACTAAGGTGCAAATATGTGTATGGAGGGCTGCACAAAATCTGTTACCTACAAGAGAGAGGTTGACGACCAAGGGTTATGATGGTGATACTAGCTACTTGTTATGCTCACACCGGTTGGAGGACAATGCTCATCTTTTTTGTAAGTGTCCAATTGCTGCTGAATTGCTATCTGCACCTCCTTTATCTCTTCAGAACACTTTATTGCCTATGATTAATTTTAAAGAATGGTTGTTGGACTGTGCGACTAATCTCAAAGCTGAGGTCTTTGAGAAACTTATGATGATTATATGGGCACTATGGAGAAACAGAAATAGTATGCTTTGGGAGAATGCTTCCCAAACTACCCAACACATGTTACTGTTTACTATGGCCTGGCTAGAGGATTTTCAGCGTGCCAGAACTACAATAGCTCCCACCGTGCAGCACAACAAGCTGAGATGGAAACCGGCTGATCTTGGACAATGCAAATTAAATGTTGATGGAGCTTTTGTGCCTCATTTGACGAAAGGAGGTCTAGGGGGTGTTCTAAGAAATTCTAGTGGACATGTCCAAGCTGCTTTTGCTCACACTGTTCATCATGTTGGATCTCTAAAGCAGGTAGAACTTCTTGCTATTAGGAAGGGGTTGGATTATGCAAAGTCTTTACAACTGCAAAATGTCACAATTGAGAGTGACTGTCTTGAAGCAGTGCAAGAGATTTCATGCAGTGATCATGACCTAACTGAGTTTGGAGCTATTTTGGATGACATACATGAACTTATGACCAGTATTCATGGAGTGCATATTCTACATGCACCTTGAAGTTGTAATACTGTGGCACATAGACTAGCTAGCATAGCTTTTGAGTCTGATCAACAGGAGTTTTGGCTCCATAGTGCGCGCCAAATTGCATACTTGATGTAGTGCAACACGATTGTAACCATGACACTTAATCATCAATGAAATTCAGTCTTTTACTCAAAAAAAAAAAAATTGTCTGTTTTTAATTGCAATAATAATATAAAAAAAAGTAGATTGGTATGTTTGGTAACCTGAGTGCAAAAACAGCAGTAATTTTATGTAATGACCAAAATAGACAAAATACTTATACAAAAAATAATTGAAGACCTGAAACATCTTTTTATTTTTATTTTTGCTTCCTCTCACTTTCGCATATACCAGAACCTCACACACACACACACACACACACATATATATATAACCATAACCTTATATATATGATCAAACAAAACTTTATTTAAAGATGTTAAACAACTTTTTATTCCTCTCCCATTTTCTCTTTGCATAGACCATATATAAATATGTGTGTGTGTGTGTAATAGCAGAACTTCATGTATATAATCAAACAAATGTACTAGTACGTTAAAAATAAAATCCACAACCTGCATGAAAAGTAAAATAAAGTCTTGTATCTAAATAGGTGCACTCATTAAACTTGAAGCAATATTGTTTCTCAATGCCTCCATTTCTCTGGAAACATGACCGTGACCATTTTGTGCATCATCCTCTCTCCCAATCTCTTCAATGTCAAGGTTTTCACCTTCGTCAAAAACACAATCACGTACGGAATACCTTCTTATATAGTTGTGAAGTGCCATAGTTGCTATAACAAATTTAACTTGCTTATCGAATGAATAATATGGCATGTCCCGTAAAATATTTCATCTTTTTTTCCACACACCAAAAGTGCGTTCAATAACGCTTCTGAGGGAAGAGTGTGCATGATTGAATACCTCTTTATAACCTGTTGGTTGAGCACCTCTGCGAAATTCAGGAAGATGATACATTTGACACTTATATGGTCCCAAATACCCTTTCATTTGTGGGTATCCTGCATCCACCAAATAGTATTTTCCTGGAAAACAAAAAACAAAAAAAAAGAATAGGTCAATCATAATTTAAAGTGTAAGAACAAATGCATAAATCTATTAACAAATTATATATATATATATATATATATATATATATATATATATACAGGGACGATCAGAGACGGACGTCCGTGAAAAAGAAAAAATGCGGACGTTTAGTTATCAGCCGACGGGTGTCCTCGAAACCAATTACCGCCAGTCAGTCACACCGCCGACACCGACCTCGAAACCAATTATCGGCTAGAACTAGCTCATCCTCTCATCCTTCACCTTCTCCGATCGTGAGATGGTCGAGAATCTCCATCTTCATGGTTGAGAGCAAATAACTCAATGGTCGGGTGTAGAAAGCAACGGGTTGCTCGCCGTAAATTCCTTCTTAGGCTTGATTGATCGCTCACTGATTTCCAGGATAGATGCTTGACGACCACCGGCGTGTGTGCTGGAAGGCTATGGGGAGGAACGAGTGTTTTTGAGGGTGGCAGATCTGACTCAAAACTCGCCGGATGTCCAGAGTTGGTGCAATCAATGGCTGACCATAGTGTCCGGCGGTGTGATTGATGGCTGATTGGCGGTTGCAGCGAGGAGGGTGGCCTCAGGTTTCAGTCGGCGTCTCACTCTCACACTCACAATCGCAGGTCTCACTCTCCGAGGACACGCGTCGACTGATAACTGGACGTCCGCATTTTTGCTTTTTCACGAACGTCCGTCTCTGATCGTCCATATATATATATATATATATATATATATATATATATATATTAAATTACCATTTGGAGGTTTAGGAAATTTCAAAGCTGGATAATGAATTGCTGATTGGATTATTCTTTTATTGTGGGCTGTACCTTCCCAACCTGCACAAGCGAATGTAAACTGCATGTCAAAGTTGCATACATCCATTATATTCTGAGTCGGTATCCCTTTTCTACCAATGTATGGTAATTGATTCGAATGTGATATAGTTGCACAAACATGTACACCATCTATAGCTCGAATACAATCTTGCATAAACTATGATATTTTATACCACGATACTTTTTGTTAAAAAATAAAAATTAGTACAAGATGTAAAACATACCTTAAAATGAGGCATATATCTAGAATCTCCCAGTATTTCTGGTGGAGTGCTTTTGAACTCAGGATCAGATGGCTTTATGAATTCTTTTGCCATATTACATACACATTTAGCATTTCACTAAAGTACCTACTAACAGTCTCGCCAGAGTGTTGAAATCACTCTTGTACATTTCTGTTTCCTCCACCTTCTCCTAAAGTGTACAAAAACATTCATAACTTCTCATCTACACTTATTCTTTGTGAGCCCTTCACCTTATAAATATTCTCCAAATCATCACACAATCTTATAAATACATCTTTGTTCATCCGAAACATGTTATGACAACGACTTTCATTCCCTTCTAGCAATTCCATCAACCAAATGTTACTAGTGTATGACGAATTCATACAAGGGACTTTGTGAATATATTTTTCATAATAGAGTTCTATAATAGAAGCACAAATGCAAATAATTCTGTTAATCTCCTCCTCCTCTCCAAAAATGTCCATATCCAAAACCTACAATTTATACTAATATCCATCAACCAATCATGTAGTCATATGTGCTAAATATTCAAGGCAAACAAAAAGTAATAATAATATATAACACTCAAAGATGATACTTATTGAAACAATAATCAACAAAAAAATGTCAAGATGAGAATAATGCAAATTAAACGAAGATAAGGCGCAACACAAGAAAGATGATACATCTTCTTGTAAATGTCACTATTAATCTTCCTCCTTCCCATCTACTTATTATTTTCCCTTTCTTGATTACAAAGGATAAATTGAAGCTTCATTTCTGGTTCTTTCATCACAGAAAACGGAGAATTCTTGGGTACCTTGGTGTTTGCCATACCCTCATTTTGTTAAATATTTTGGACCATTGGATTAGTAATATATCCAATGGTTCAAAATATTTAACAAATTGGTAACTTGTTTAGCCCTTAACCTTTCTAATTTTTTTGGTAACACAAACTACTAATTGAATTGAAAACAATAAAGATAGTGAAAACAATAAAGCCAATTAATGTTTGATTATCAATTGACAATTGATAATTATGATTTTTCCTTTTTCAAAAAAAATTAAAAGAACCTTCTATCCTAGGTTCACCGAATTACTTTTAGTTAAATAGTCTATATTACTAATTAGGGCTAAATACAAATTACTACCTTGTGGTTTAGGTCCAAAATCAATTCAGTCCCTGAACTTCTAATTTCATCAAAAACACCCCTGCACTTTCAATTTTGATCTAATAGGTCCAATTTGTTAGTTTTCCGACAATTGAGTTATTTAACTTGTTAATGTGGATCATATATGGCCTATGTTTTATGATGTGGTGTCGAGGTGGTCTGCCTTGTCAATTTAGGAGTGAGTCCCACTATTAAAAATAAGAACTAAATACTGTTTAGTCCTTGAGCTTTTGATCATAAAACACTTCAGTCCTTGACCTTCTAATTTCACACGTTTAGTCCCTGTACTTTAAAATTTCAGACCAATAGGTCCTTGCCGTCTAAAAGTCGCGGCGAAATGTCTATTATGCCCTCAGTTCTTTTTTTTTAAATAAATTTATTCCTTTCTCTTTTTTTTTATTTATTCTTTTTTCTTTTTTTTATTTTATTTTTTTTCAAACAGAAAGAAAGAAAAGGAAAAAAACAGAAAAAAATAAATAGAAAGAAAGAAAGGGAAAAAAAATTCCTTTTCCAAAAAAAATAGAATAATTAATTAATTAATTTAAAAAAAAGAACTAAGGGCATAATAGACATTTCGCTGCGACTTTTAGACGGCAAGGACCTATTGGTCTGAAATTTTGAAGTACAGGGACTAAACGTGTGAAATTAGAAGGTCAGGGACTGAAGTGTTTTATGGTCAAAAGCTCAAGGACTAAACAGTATTTAGTCCTAAAAATAAATAGTTTTTCAACAAATAATCCAACTATTTGAAAGAATATTAACGAATTGGACCTATTAGATCAAAATTGAAAGTGCAGGGGTGTTTTTGATGAAATTAGAAGTCCAGGGACTGAATTGATTTTGGACCTAAACCACAGGGTACTAACTAGTATTTAGCCCTACTAATTAATTTTATTATTAGTGAATTAATGCTTGTTATTAATGGACAATTACACAATTGAAAATTACATTTTTTCCTTATTAAAAACAAAAACCTTCTAACCTAACTTCGCAAAATTAGTATTAGTTAAATAATCTTTATTACCAATAAATTATATCATTAGTAGTTTCCTTAACCAAATATAATTCTTTTTACATGCATTTTATGACAACGACAACAATTAGTGTAAAAATAAATAATATTTGTTTTAAATGTAGTCAAATGAGAACCTACTTTAGGACTTATTTACTCAAATGAGAATCTACTTTACTCTAATGAGAACTTATTACAATTACCACTTTTAGGACTTAATTACTCAAATGAGAACCTACTTTTCTCTAACGAATACCTTATTTACTTTAATGCGAATTTTTTTTTCTAATTACCACATGTGTCCTCAAAGTGGTTACATGAGTCCTCAAAGTGGTAAATATTATATAAAATAGAACATGTATGAATCTTTATGTTTTTATCATTAGTAAAATTATTACTACAATAACGACACATTTTATCACAACCAACAACAACACTTGATGTAAAAGCGGTAACTTTTGTTCTATTTATAGTAATTACTCCACTTAAACTAATGTACTAATTTATAGACAATTTAACAAGTATGACAACAAATTTATTGTCAGAGTGGTTAATCTTTATGTTTTTATCATTAATGAAATGATTACTACAATGACTACACATTTTACCACAATCACAACAATTGATGTAAAAGCGATAACTTTTGTCCTATTTATAGTAATTACTCAACCTAAACTAATGTACTAATTTATGGACAATTTAACAAGTGCAACAACAAATTTGTTGTCAAAGTGGTAAATCTTTAAATTTTTATCATTAATGGAATAATTATTCAATGACTACATATTTTACCATAACTCGCAACTATTGGTGTAAAAGCGGTAACTTTTGTTCTGATTGTAGTAATTACTTCAAAAACTATACCATTTACAAGATTACCAACCATTTTACAATTCCGAAAACATTTGTGTTGTGAACATGGTAAAATTAAAATTAGACCAAAAGATATGTAACAACTCAGTATTGTAAGGAGCTTCTCCACTTGATAATCAAGGTTCTAAATTTGATAAAAGTTGTCCAAATATGATATTTACATCTTTGACCACTCAATTACAAATTTACAATAACCACAACAACTGTTGTCATAAGTCGTATTTGTAGTTCAACTATGTGTAATTTATTATTTTGACAATACTTGTTACATGATTTTTAACAATGTTACATATCAAGAAAGAGTGTGTTGTTAATATGGTAAATTTTATTTTTAAAAATGACACATGTCGATATTTAATTGGGTAACCTGTTGACCAGTTCAGTAGGTTTCCACTATATTAATTTACTAAAAGTAAAAAAAAATAAAAAAAATAAGGGTATGGCAAACACCAAGGTATCCAAGACGACCCCCACAGAAAACAATTCCCTCTTCTCCTGGGAGCAAAATAACTCAGTTGCAAACCACCACAGTTGGCTACCAATCTAGCTCTATCCTTGACAAACTTTCAACTACCTTCATTACTTCAGAAACACTAGTAGATTGTGAACCTTTTATCAATGCTGATGATGCGGTACTCCTAGTCTCAAGTACCTCGACAAGACGATTAATTTGTAGGGACAGTTTTGCAGCACCTCCTATTTTGCCTCTTTTCCCTTTTAATTCTTTCGTGTCAAGTTGACAATTTGCTCGCTTCTTTCCTATCTCTTTGGTAACTTGAGCTAACTGTGGACTTTCATTAGGGTAAACTCCTCGGAATCAAGATTATTTTCCAATGCAACAACTTTATCCATTGGAGCTTGGCCGTTTTGAGGTGGTGGTAGATCAAATGAAGGTGCCCAAGCATACTTACCGGTAGCTACAACACCATTGAACATCATATCTAACTTCGCCTCCATATTGCGGATTTATCGATATTTCATAAAGGTAACAGTTAGTATGGAGACATAATACTATCAATATAAAAATAAACAACATAAAAAAGTAGACACTTTTAGTGCTCTTAAATTTCTTGCTGCATACCTGTATTTTATTTCTCCACCATTCTTCTGATGCATCGATAGTACTTTTAGTGGGATTTCAACCAAGGCCAGTATCCTTTCCGATTAGATCTTTCCATATTTTCCATTCTTTTTTCAGTAAATCCCACTTGTTCTTCAATTGTGATTTGTCATAATTATTTCCAGTCTCTGCATGAAAGTTTGCAACCAAACTAGCCCATCCTTCTTTATTAAAGTGAGTACCAGGCCTTTGTCATTTTCCAATTTCCTTGATACATAAGTCACAAAATATGGCTACTATTTGAGGATTCCATCTAGCAGATTTAGTTCCAGTTTGCCCATTTTCAAGATTGATCGTCTCTGTGCTATTATCACTAGTAATCTTCTTTCTTCCCATCTTTATTAAAGAAGAAGAACGTTTATACACCGATATACTATTTTCAAATTACATGCATACAACTCATAAAACAAAATAAGATACCCAAGAATAAAGAAATCTTAAATCGAACTATAGCCGAACAATAGCATCAAAGCTATATCAATATATATAAATGCTTAGAACTGTAGCCAATAGATTAAAAAACAAAAACAATGCCCATATGAAACGCTACTGTAAAACATCAATAATGTTGTTATGTTGATAAGAGCGAAAGCATATATTTGGAAGCAATCTTATGAGCATAAAGTAAAGAAGAACATGATTTAAAACCTCACAGTTATAGTATTTACTTTATGGATTAATTTCACTGAGGTTTGGGGGTGTCATCATGTCACCCCCTTTATTCTAAATTTTGAATTTTTGCCCCCCAAACTTTCCAATTTCAATCAGCCGTGTCCAATTTCTCCTATTCCGTCCAAATTGGACGTTAACTCTGACAATCAGACCCATTTTGAGGGCTAAAATGGTCATTTCAAGAGGGAAAAAAAAAAACTCTCTTTCACTTTCGGGGTGTCACGCCCCGAATTTTGAATAAACAAATTCAAATCCGAAACGCGAAAACTCAACAAGCACAAGTAAACGCTCATAAAAATTTTCATTTAAATTAAGCAACTAAACAACTAAGCTCACAATGTAAATACCGACTCGTTCTTTAGAGTCACATATTACATTACCAAGTGTTTACAAATTAAACTGAACAATAATTCAATAAGTAAACCGGCTCACCAACTCTCTACACAGCGGAAGACTAAAACAAAATACACTTCTACGTCCAAGCTACAACAACTATAAAACTTCAGCTTCGACGACTGTAACTCCGACCTGCAGAATAACCCCTACACCATAGAATAGTGCACCGGGTTGAAACAACAAACCCGGTAAGCTTTTGCAAGCTCGTGTGAGTAAATTCAATTAAAATGACTCACGTCACGCATGCTTATAATTTCTCAACTCATGAGATAAATTAAAGCAACAACATTTAACTCCACAAAACACAACAAAACATACAATCACACTCGGTAAAAATTAGTAATCCATGCATAAAGAATTAGTTTAGGAGATCACCTAAAATCACACAATTCAAATCATAGCAACTCCTGCATATAGTTTAGTTCAGGAAATTACATTAAAACAACCAATTCAAGAGGCAGTAATCCCTGCATATAACTTAGTTTAAGAGATTACATTAAAACAAACAATTCAAAAGACAGTAATCCCTGCATATAACTTAGTTCAGGAGATTACATTAAAACAAACAATTAAAAAGGCAGTAATCCCTGCATATAACTTAGTTTAGGAGATTACAATTAAATCAAACGACAGAATTCATAGTAATCCAAATCCCACGTATAAATTAAAGAAAGAACACCAGAAACATTCTCTAAAAACTACGTACTCATGATGCAGTAACACAGTTACCACCATGACCGCATGAATACAACAGACTACGTACTCATGATGCAGTAACTGAGTTACCACCATGACTGCACGCATGCAACCAGACAAGAGCTCTACTGAACAATCAGGTAAGGCTAACTCGTTCTCAAATCCAGTCCATGACCTCATGCAAGTAATGCTCTCCTCATGAAGCCTCCACAAGAAATTGAACAAGTCAATTTCTCTCGACCCAAGTTGCTTTGTAGTCCCGTTTGGAAAAACAAGCCGATCATCCACAATAGTCGCATCAACACCCTTCCCAACAGTACCACGATCAAACACACTGGATCCATTGTAGTCTTCATCTTCATCATAGTCACATCAATATGTTCCGCACAACCAGAACACTAGGAGATAAGACAAACCTAATCGTCGAATCTCCACCTACCATCATTATCACAATTGGTTCGACAGACCTCAGTCTTAACTTCACGTTTGAAGTTAAAAACGTATACCTTCAACATAACCTCCATCACCTGATTCACTTGTTCAGTCCGTCCAACAATCTGCGGATAAATGCTGCACTCGCACTTCAAGTAATTCTCCGTAGCTTTCTAGAACAGTCTTAAATCCTTGATGTAAGACATGTCTAAACCAACAATAGATACATGTACAATACCTAGCATCACAACCCTAATGCACTCTACCACTCCACTTGGTAGCAACCAAAACATCTGATGAATTTCATCCCTGTACACAACACCACAACAACTCTGCAATTGCAGCACTTCACATTGACAAAACAACAGTCCAGAATCCTGTCCTCACAACAATATCTGCCTCACTTCGCCAATCATACAACCCCAACATTACACAAGAATTGAAAAACAACAACATCATTTCAATCACTCAATCAACACATAAAATTGCCACAGAGAAACCATTCCAAATCACAAGGAATTTGTTTCACCAAATCACAACTACACCAAGGTCTTGATCACCATCAAAATAAGGCATGTATAATCACTCATCAATTCCTACCATCTCATAACCAAAATCACAATAAGGTTTAGCCTCGGCTAACCTACACATAAGTCATCACAAGCATTCCACAAACACAATCAACATTGCTGAAATCTCTACCACAACAAAAATAAGAGAAGCAGCACTCCACAATCATTCCCAATACCATACTAAGACCTCAGACCACACCCAAACATCTAGCTAGATATACCGAAGCCATCCCAAACACAAAACGGATACGCTGAAATGAATGCTTCCTATATCACATCCCTATCACTAAGCAACCAATAACCGCTAAGTACCTTCCAACCCAAAACATCTGCCGATCCAACTCAGGAAAAACACAACAACTATTAGTCAAATACTCGTACCAACTTTAGATACAAGCATTGGTCAAACACCATGACCCTAACAAACAAACGACTACTCCGCACAAAAGGATACGATTTTCCATGAAAACCATCCTCGACAACTCCACCAGAGTTTAATCCAGAGGTTCCCATTCCTCAAAAGACTACAACTCAAAGAAGCTACACAAAGCTCCTACACTTCACTTACAGAGCCGACCTATGCTCTGATGACTTAACGTTTCAAAACGACTCCTAACACTCCCACATACCCAATGACTATATCAATACCGAGGAGTATATGATGGGGATCTACTGCAGACGGGCCATCACTTGAGTGGTACTGATTGTCATCAAATATGTACCTTACGCTCTGATAGCAAACTGTCACGCTCCAAATTTTGAATAAAAGAATTCAAATCCGAAATGCGAAAACTCAACAAGCACAAGTAAACGCTTATAAAAATTTTCATTTAAATTAAGCAACTAAACAACTGAGCTCACAATGTAAATACTGACTCATTCTTTAGAGTCACATATTACATTACCAAGTGTTTACAAATTAAACTGAACAATAATTTAATAAGTAAACCGGCTCACCAACTCTCTACACAGCGGAAGACTAAAACAAAATACACTTCTACGTCCAAGCTACAACAACTATAAAACTTCAGCTTCGACGACTGTAACTCCGACCTGCACAATAACCCCTACACCATAGAATAGTGCACCGGGTTGAAACAACAAACCCGGTAAGCTTTTGCAAGCTCATGTGAGTAAACTCAATTAAAATGACTCACGTCATGCATGCTTATAATTTCTCAACTCATGAGATAAATTAAAGCAACAACATTTAACTCCACAAAACACAACAAAACATACAATCACACTCAGTAAAAATTAGTAATCCCTGCATAGAGAATTAGTTTAGGAGATCACCTAAAATCACACAATTCAAATCATAGCAACTCCTGCATATAGTTTAGTTCAGGAAATTACATTAAAACAAACAATTCAAGAGGCAGTAATCCCTGCATATAACTTAGTTCAGGAGATTACATTTAAACAAACAATTCAAAAGACAGTAATCTCTGCATATAACTTCGTTCAGGAGATTACATTAAAACAAACAATTAAAAAGGCAGTAATCCCTGCATATAACTTAGTTCAGGAGACTACAATTAAATCAAACAACAGAATTCATAGTAATCAAAATCCCACGTATAAATTAAAGAAAGAACACCAGAAACATTCTCTGAAAACTACGTACTCATGATGTAGTAACACAGTTACCACCATGACCGCACGAATACAACAGACTACGTACTCATGATGCAGTAACTCAGTTACCACCAGGACCGCACGCATACAACATACTATGTACTCATGATGCAGTAACTCAAATACCACCATGACTGCACGCATGCAAACAGACTAGAGCTCTACTGAATCGTAACCTGTCACCTCGGCCGAGGTTCAGTCTTACGATATTTTTGCACCCAGGTTACCACTGTAACCTACAGACTTCAGACCCTTCGACCCTCGGAACAAGACATTTAAAGAAACCCCACACGGCTCACAATTGTCACACCATAACTTCAAATCACTCTTTCAACAATATAAATCATCAAATATACCTCCGGCATGAGTAAATGTTCAATTCAATAACATGAATGAAATCACCACAAGTCTACATATCACAATGCCACACAATCCATATATATATATATATATATATAGACACACACACACACATAGTCATCCACTCAGGGATGCCTACTAATACCAACTATAGTTCATACGTATTAAAACCAAGAAATTCATTTAATACTTAAATTCATTTTTTTACTTGTGAGCCATAGCCCTATGAACCGTAGTCGATCGAGTTCATATTATTTTAGGGATGCCATGTTTATAATGTTTAACTCCCTATATTTTGCTAAGTTATTTCCTTTAACTTTATCAATTTAACTTAGTTAGTGTTTTACAGGTAAAATGGAGTCCTAAAGACCAGAAATGGCACAAGTGGCGCATAAATGGAAAGAAATGAAGAAATGGAAGTTCTCCCAGTTTGACTAGGAAAAGGAATCCTAGTTGGAGTAGGAATCAGAAGCTGACTTGGATTCAAACTCTTAAGTTGCGGAAATTAAGAGTTCTACTTGGACAAGGAAATCCAATTCTACTCAGATAAGGAATACTAGTATGACAATGAGTCCCTATTAGATAAGGATTACTCAAGAATGTTCCGGAAGAGTCCAGAATATTTCGGCAAAAGGAAGCAGTATTTGACTAGGAAACCTACTTGCATATGGAGTTCTACTTGCACTAGGAGACCTGTGGAAGCTAGGAGAGCAGAAAGGAGTATTCATGAAGCATCTAGAACTCATGTGGACGACATGTGAAAGGCATGTGATGGCAAAGAAATCCTAATTGGACACAAGTTATGCTTTAAAGTCAAATCCATTACAGATTCGAAAATCTGCCTGTGCAGATCAGTCAACTTCAACAGAGCACCAAAAATCATTCAGAGCTCAGAAAATTATGATCTTTATATGGTTGGAAAGCTACGGATGTCTAGTTTCCAGATATGGTTACGGTTTGTCGATATCTATTTTCTAGACGAAGTTATGGTTGTTTTAGTGCACTGAGGTCAATTCTGCCGGAAATCTGTTTTGTGTCAATGAAGTCCTAAATCAACAAGAACTTGGAGAAGTCAAGTAGAAACAAATTGGGAGTGCTTTGAGACGTTCTCCTATATATACCTAGTGTATTTGACGTCTCAAGGGGAACACACAATTTTCTCCACAGTTTCGATTTCTCACTTGCTTTCTCTCTAGTTTCAGGTTTTCACAATCTTCAAGGAGCTAAGCCGTGCCATCCACCTTCATTGCCATGTTCTTCACTTGTTGCGGCACCTTGGAGCTGCTTTGGGTCTTTGGGACGTAACTAAGGGTTGTTCATATTCTTTACCATACATATACTCACGGTTTGGTGTATTTGTTAGATAGAATTTCTGCTTTGGATTTTCTATGTGTGAATCTAAACTTTTGAGCATGCAATTTGATTTTTGAATGCAATTTTAATGTTCTTTTCAATGTTTGATATGCTTACGTGTTTTTGATCTTGATTAGTTGCCGAATATATGGATTGTTAATCTGATTTTATGCTTCAATACATGGAACATTCTTGTGGTCCGGAACATAGGAAGACTTGCATGTAATTTGCTAGTAATTAGGTTTATGCTTTGTAAATCTAATTCGAATAAGTAGTAAAGGCTTGCTTTGAGTCGAAATCAGGTTATGCATGTGATGATGAGTATTGACACCCTTGGATTTGCATGTCTATTGATTCTTTCTTGAACTTAATGATTTGAAAACGGGATTTTTCAACGCAGTTGCTTTGATTGTGTGATATCGAAATTTTCAAAATAAATTGATTTAGTGCTTTGCTATTTCGATTCGGTTGACTTAAGAAAGAAAGTTAAAAGGGACATTGGTTGCTTTGATCTTTGTGTCTTGGTTGATAGCTTTTCATGGTAACTAAGAAAGATTAAGGGATGCATGAATATGTTGATTTTGAATGGTTCTTGATAAGTTGTTCTTTGAAAATTCTTCTTTTCCCACCTTTGTATAGAAACGATTTTTATTCTTTTATTGTTTTCTGAAATTTATGTTTTCAATCTTTAAAACCCCCCTTGTTCTTGCATTTCTTGTATATGTGTAAATAATTAAAATCGCTTTTAGGTTTTGCTAGGTTGCATGTCACGTAAATAACTAAGTATATAATCTGAAATTAATTAATTAAATTTGTGAATAGTGATCCGTGAATAGTATTATGTGTTAGTGTTTTCTAGGAATTAATTTGGTGGTTTTTAGGGATTTGTTTTGTGTTTTTTTAGGGTTTTCTAATTTTTAGGGATGTCTTCCTATTTTTTAGAAAAAGTAGTTAGAGTTAGTTTTTAACATGGATTCCTTGTTAGACTTGGTTTAGACTTTGTATCCTTGTTGTATATGGATTTCCTATGTGATTATGACTTGTAAAATGTATATAAATAGGAGTAGGATTTCCAAAACATTTTCTAACTTGTTTTCTCTCTAATTTCGGCATTGCCTATATATATACTTGTTGTTATGTTTTCTTTCTCTCATTGTTGTCTTCTAATTTCGTGTGTTATGTATGTATGCTTTCTCTCTAACTCTTTGTTATGTTCTAATCCTTTCTTGTAAACTTGTAAAATATTTTCGTAAAACTTGTATATTTGTGTATATTGTATCTTTGATTTCGTAATATGTATATTCTTTTCTTTAATTTGTTTCTCACATGTTAGCACCCTCAATCCCCGGCTTGAACGATCCCTGCTTATTCTATACTAACAACTACATTTTTCAAGATTTAAATTGGCGATTGCTTTTGCACGTATCATTAATAGATCGCCAATTCTGTTTAAGTCTTTATTTTTCCAAGAGATATAATAGGCAATTGCCATATACTTTGTAGTAAATGTCATTGGTTTAGTTTTTCTTCACATAAGCTCATCCAAAATGAGTATGATGTCTAGGAAGGTTTTGAGATAAGTGGTACTTAAGCGAGCTTTGCTCCACTGACATCTCTCTACTCACTTGATCATATTTATTTTGGAGTTACCGAAAGAAGTCAAACGACTACCTTTGTTTTGCATTAGCTAGCATTGGATTAAGAGAATCTAGGTTAAGAGACAATGATGTACTATGTTGGCTTATGAATAAAATTTCGAGTTCTTTTCATTATGACTCCAGTTTGATTCTGAGCATATTACTTTGTGACTACGACGGCTGAGCCATCAGTATTAATTGAAGGACATGGAATAGCCCAAGTTCCACTTGCCAAATGGCACCTTGATTACTGTCATAGAAACTCTCTACGCTCCTAGGGAAAATCGCACATATGAATAGCCAACGAATTCCATACGAAAACGCATGTAGAGAACGGAAATGAGTTCCTTTGCAATGCCTTTAACGATTGCGAACAAAGGCGCATCTTAGAGAAGTTTATGTGTCTCTCTAGTGGACTCTATCTCACTATTCGAGCTATTAATCCAATAAAAGTTATGAGAAGATCTCTTGGATTTAGACACATATTGTCTTTGTCACGACAGGATAGATCATCCCAGTCATGATATGATGATCCGTCTACAAAAGACTTCACATAGACATCCTTTCTCTCGAGCGAAACGAAGCATGAATCAAAAGTTGATTCCTGGACTAAGTGTGACCGACGCTGCTGCCTAGGGCATCGCCTCCGTCCACCACCAGCCTAGGGCTGGCATAGTCCCTATCCATGACGTCATGTATGGCGTCCATCATGGTGATGGCGCCCCAGGTGATGCTGCAATCACCAACTTGCTTCAAATAGCGTTTCAGACACTCAGACCCAACCAAAATCCTCATTGGTTGCTTCTAAAGCTTCTTGCTCGCTTTACAAAGCCCACTCCTTAGGGAAATTAGAACTGAGACCGTCCTATGCAAAGGATATAAAAATACTCATTATGTTCTTACATAGAATCCATGGGGATTCTATGGACTGATTCAACCAACTTGCGGACGTTTAAATATTTCATGATGTTGGTTGACACGCAAACACGCTGGTCACGTGTTGTGCCATTGTCCACTTGTAATGCTGCTTATGTTACACTCCTAGCACATATCATATGACAACGGGCTCACTCCCCGGATCATCCTATTCCGTCAATTGGACTTGACGATGCTAGAGAGTTTACATCGAAGACTTTCGATGGTTATTACATTGGGACTGATGTTGGACATTATATTCCCATGAAAACACCCAAATGGTCTCGCGGAAACGACTACGATGGTAGTCCGGACATTGGTAATGCGCACTAATCTCTTTATATTCGCTTGGGGTGATGCAATATCGCATGCAACTATGCTAATTCGTCTACGACCCACCGCCACTCAATCTACCTCTGCATTACAGCTAGTGACTGGGTACAAGAATCGTACTTACGCATATTTGAGTGTGCCATTTATGTGCCAATTGCGCCGCCACAGCGCTCTATGATGGGTTCTTATAGACGAATGGGCAACTACGTTGGATTTGAGACTCCAACAATCGTCCGCCACTTAATGCCCTTGCAAGGCGATCTCTTTACCGCTAGATTTGCGGGTTGTTACTTTGATGAGACAGTCTTCCCATTGTTAGGGGGAGATAAGAACATGGATGTTCAGCAGGAATGATAAGAATTGTCGTGGTCTGTCCCCACTATGTCTCATCTTGATCCATGTTAAAGTGACGAGATCACACATCTGCTATAAATATGCGTGCTAGGAAGGACGTCCCTACTAGAGGACGTAGCGCCACCCTACACGGAGGTAGGCATGGCGCCAACGCCAAAGAGAGTGGCACTCTGGCGTTATAGGCCATGGTAGGGGTGGGCTCGCGAAACCGAAAACCGAAAAAAACCGCACCGATACCCGAACCGCAGCCGAAAAAAACCGCACCGAAAAAAACCGCACCGCACCGAATCTGTTCGGTTCGGTTTTCGGTTTTGGCTCGGCAGAAACCGAACCGCACCGCAAACCGCACCGTAAAACCGAACCTCAAAACGGCGTCGTTTTTGAATAAGGTTTTTAACTTACCCTAATGACCTAATCCACTCGGTCGCCTAACCCTCGCACTCTCGCTGTCTCGCAGATCGCACTCTCTCAGTCGCTCCTCTAACTCTCTAAGCCTCTAACTCTCTCAGATCGCACTCGTTCCTCTAAGCCTCTAACTCTCTCAGATCGGCGACCTCTCTCTCTCAGACCGACCTCTCTCTCGATCACGTTCCGGAAATCGAAGCTCTCCCGACCTCTCTCTCAGACCGACCTCTCTCAAGATCACGTTCCGGAAATCGAAGCTCTCATCGATCTCGCCGGTAAGCACTGTGTATCTCTCATCGATCTGATATTTAGGGCTAGTTTCTGAGTTTCTCTCATCGATCTGATTGAGTTTCTGATTGACTTGATTCACTCAGCCCCCAGTTTCTCTCCTCACCAAGTCACCAGCTCGCCTCCTCGAGTCCTCCACAGCAGTTCTGGGCTGGTTCTGTCTGGAGTTCTGGGCTCGTTCTCCTCCACAGCAGCAAGCGAGCAAGCCACCTCCACCTCAATACACTCATCCGAATCGTTACGCCGGTAAGGGTTGGATTGCATAATCTTGAATCGATGGGTGTGATTCATTTTTGCTCATTTGTGTATAGAATCGATGATTTGGAGTACTTATTAGGGTTTTGAGTACTAGGGGATTCCAAAGTGTCTTTTTTTTGCTTGTAGAGGTTGGGAATTGGGAGAGAGGTTTGGTATTAAAAGCATTGTCAGGTTTTGTTAATGAGTTGCTACTGAACTCAAATGTATTATCTTTTATTTACTTTGTTTCGAGCTATGTATGTGGGAGTCTCCACGATACTCGTACTTCTTTATGTGGTGTTCTATACAACTGGATGTTTACTCTTCAGACTTAAGATTGTTTTTTTATTTCCTAGCACCAACTGGTGGCATTTGAATTTAGTTATTACGATCTGTTTGCTTGTAGAGGTTGGGATATAGGTTTGGTATTAAAAGCATTGTCAGGTTTTGTTAATGAGTTGCTAAAAGTTCTCTCTGAATTGCTAAAAGATCTTTTCTCTGATTTTCCCAGACGTTATTCAATGTTCATATTTCATAGTTTCATACTCTTATTCATGTTCTATAGCGATGTTCTGCAATTTTAGGTAGTACTTGATTTATTATGTATAATGTGGTATTAGTATAATATTGTGTAATGATGTTCTGATGTGATTTTGCAATTTTTATACTAGACTATATATTACTGTTTTTATATGCAGTAAACTAATTGTAGTTTGCAACTCCTTGAATTTGAATAGGAGTGATCAGTAGCAAACATTATGAAGAGCCAATCTAAATCTGCTGCTACTAGTTCCGGTGCTAATCCGAAATCAACTTCTTCATCTCAGGTACCAATTTTGTTTCTTTCAATTGCTATGGGATTTGGATTTTCTGGAAATTGGATTTGAGATAATCATATTACACATGTTTATGCTGTTTGGTATATATATCAAGACTGTTTGCACTCTGCAGTTTGTTTTTCTGTTTTGTGCTGGCATTATTGCAGTTTCTGCCTTTTGTTTTCTACTTTTTGTTTTCTGCTGTCAATAGTGCAGTTTCTGTTTTGTGGTATTAGTATTATTAGTTTATTACAGTTTCTTATATATCAAAACTGCTTATGTTTGAGTTTTGCGCACTAAAACTGCAGTTTCTGTTCTTTGTCTCTTATTGCAGTTTTTGTATTTTGTTTATGTTTGCAGTTTCTGTTTTTTGTGTCTTATTGCAGTTTCTGTTCTGTTTTGCAGATCAACACTAGTGTTGGTGAATCTACAACACCAATAACTCCCCATGAAGGAACTTCTACTGCAACTCCGGAAGTTCAAGGAACTCAAGCAACCCAGCTTGAAGATGATGGAAGTGTGGAAAGCATCCTTGAGGCGTTGAAACGGAAAGAAAGGTCAGATATTTGGAATCATTTTAAGAGGGATATGGTGGATGGTAGAATTAAGGGTCAATGTAATTATTGTGGAAAAATTTACTATGTCGATCCTAGGAAGAATGGTACAACCTCCCTTAATAATCATATGGACAAGTGTCTAAAGTATCCCCCTAATATTGAGATGATGAAAGCTAAAAGGCAAAAAATTTTCTCTTTTAAAAAACCAACTACTGAGTTGTGTACTGTAGAATGCACTTAAGAAGAGCTATCTATGTTATGTGTGGAGTACATTATATTACATGAGCTACCATTTTCTCATGTTGAGGGAGAGGGGTTTAGGCGTTTTATGGGTAGAGCTCTTCCTTATTGGAGAATTCCTTCCCGTAAGACATTAGCAAAGGATGTCCTTAAGCTTTATTTGGGGGAAAAGGAAAAATTGATGGATCAATTGAGTAGATATAGGTTGTCTCTTACAACCGATACTTGGACTTCTATTCAAAACATTAATTATATGGTCCTCACTGCACATTTTATTGATGATAATTGGGTGTTGCATAAGAGAATTTTAAATTTTTGTGTGATTCCTAGTCATAGGGAGAGGCTATAGCTAAGCTATTGGAGGATTGTTTGTTGGAATGGGGTATAGAGAAGATTCTCACGGTCACCGTTGATAATGCTTCGTCAAATGATGTTGCATTGAAGGAGTTGAGTAGGAGGATAGGTGATTGGGGTGTCCCTAATGCAGTTTTGCATAAAGGGAAGAATTTGCAAATGAGGTGTGTAGCCCATATTCTGAACTTGATTGTCAATGATGGGTTGAGTGTGATGAAGATATTCATTGGTGCCATTCGGAATGCGGTGAGGTATGTTAGATCCTCCCCACAAAGGCTTGATTTTTTTAAGGAATGTGTTGAAAGGGTAAAACTAGAGTGCAAAGGGCTTGTGATTTTAGATGTCCCTACTAGGTGGAATTCCACATTCTTGATGTTGGAACGAGCTTTGAAATTCCAAAAAGCTTTTGATAGAATGGTGGAAGAAGATGCGTGTAATTTTTGTGCATGGCTTGAAGGAGCCAAGGGTGAAAAGCCAAAAGAAGGGCCACCGGCAAGTGTTGATTGGCAATATGGGGAGCAATTTATGGATTTCTTGAGACCATTTTATGAAATCACTTTGAAGGTATGTTGTTCTAATTCTCCTACCGTTCATAGTACTTTTGGTGATATACTCTCTATTTATGGTCTCTTGCAAGAACAAAAGAACCCATGTTTGTCTGAGATTGCATCACCTATGCAAGACAAGTTTCTCAAATATTGGGGTAGCTTTGATAAGTTGAATCACTATCTATTCATTGCTATTATTCTTGATCCTCGTCATAAACTTGAGAAAGTTGTTGACTATTTTGAGATTCTTGATGATGGGGGGGGGGGGGGGGGGTATGAATGAAAATGTGGAAGCTAACACAAAGATTGTGAAGGATCTCTTGTATGACCTTTACAAAGTGTATGAGGAAGAGGGAAGGGAAAGTGGTGTTAGTGAGGTTGTGGGTTCTCAAGTATCAAGTGAGGGGACATCTAGTTCAAGTAAGGGTCTAACGGAGTTAGAAAAGAGATTGAAAGAGAAGGAGCAAAGGAGAAGAGCTATGAAAGCCGGGATCGTAAATAACGATGTGGATAGATATCTTGGAGATTCTATTGAAGGAGATGGTGAAGGCTTTGATTTGTTGAATTGGTGGAGGGTAAATGGAGTTTGTAAATATCCTATATTGGCCCGCATTGCAAGGGATGTTCTAGCCATTCCGGTGTCAACCATAGCTTCGGAATCTTCCTTTAGCACGAGTGGGAGGATTATTGATCCATACGGTAGCTCCCTAAGTCCTAGAATGGTGGAGGCTTTGATATGTACACAAAATTGGCTTAGGAGTGAAAATGTGTATCTACATCATATGCCTACTGTTGAGGAGATGGAGTTGTGTGAAGAAGCGGAAAGAGGTAATTGTTTCTATTTTCTTAGTTATAGTTTTTTGGGTTAATGAAATTGTAATATTTATGTTATATATGATTGTATGTATTTATTTTCTAATGTTATTTTTATTATTCTCTTATACTAATGTAGAGATGCTTAAGATGCCATGTGGAGCTGCAGTGGGGAGTAGTCGGAGCGGAATGTTACCTCCGAAGTCGAAGAAGGCGTCTTTACGAGCTTGAGATTATACTATTGCCCTCATTTATATGTTGATGTTGGTTCATTCTTTTTTTTTTATGTTTAATCTTTTAGTTCACTTATAAATTTTTAAGTAAGGTTAGTGTTGATGTAATGGACTTTTATAAACTTTGGACTCTATATTTTTTGACAATTTCATATATTGATGCTAGAATTTGATGGACTATATGAATTGAATTATATGGACTATGGAGTATCGAATTAGAGATTATTGTCTAGTGAAGTACAAAACATGCATTAGTAAACTTGTAAACTTCTTGTTATAGATTATAATTACAAGTTTGTAGAAACAAAAACTTCTCGAGTTACCATACCAAAAGAGTATATTTGGTAAAAATCTGTTTTTCAAAAAAAAAAAAAAAAAAAAAAACCGAAACTGGGCCGAACCGACCCGAACCGTTCGGTTCGGTTCGGTTTTCGGTGCCAACTTCTCAAAACGCAAAAACCGCACCAAACCTCACCGATTCTCATTTCGGTTCGGTTTTCGGTTTAGGCTTGGAACCGAACCGATCGGAACCGAACCCACCCCTAGGCCATGGCCCCAGCTTGGATGAGTGGGAGGTCCGTGGGTTTGAAGGATACTTTGGCACAACTCAATCCTTGGATCATCGACACTCAAAATCCGTCTCATGAGAATCTTCCGGGTTATGGTTACCGTTGGGGGACGCCTCAAAGTCAGAACCTATTCCTGAGAATATAGAGCTCTATGAAAATTACACTAGTGTACATGAGACGTGGGATAGAAACTCCATCATAATTGATGATGTAGTTGCGCATGAGTTTGTTGAATCCGATGATATCGAACCACGCTCCGTTGATAAATGAATACCAACATAGAGAAATTTGGCCTAAATGGAAAGATGCGATCCAGGTTAAGTTGAATTCTCTAACGAAGAGGAAGATTTTTGAGCCAGTGATGCCAACACCTCCTAACATAAAACCTATTGACTAATGGGTTTTCGTTAGAAAGCGTGATGAGAAGAAAAATATGGTAATCTCGTCTTATGGCACAAGGCTTCTCACAAAACGCCCTGGAATCGACTACGATGAGACATATTCTCTCGTAATGGGTGTCATTGCACTCCACTACCCTGTCAGTTTGGTAGTTTCCAAATAACTGATCATGCAGCTTACGAATGTGGTCACTACTTATCTCTATGAGGATCTAGATACGGAATATACATGAAGGTTCATGGTGAACTTCATTTACCCAAGTAAAGTGGCTCTAGACCACGGAGCGCGTTTGCAATAAGATTGAAATGCTCACTAAAGTGACTACTTGATTGGGAAGGGATATGCCCACGCGTTTCCATAACAAGTTTTGGATTCTATCGCAGTTCATGTTGGACATGATCTTCATTGGAAGCCCTTAAAGACTTAAGGGAAATCCCTGAACACTTAAAATTCGAGTTTGAGATGAAGGATTTTGGGAGAACACAATTTTGTGTCGGTTTGGAACTTGAGCATCGTGTTGATAGATGCTTAGGCATTTTGACAAGGTCAAGCCTTCAAGCACCCCCATGATCATTCGTAGTCTTGACCCTGAAAAGGATTTTCTTCGTTCAAAGGATGATGACGAAGATGTGCTAGAGGCAAGAGTGTCTTACTTGAGTACAATAGGCGTATTATTATACTTATCTCAATGCACAAGACCGGACATCTCATTTGCCATGAACTTGTTAGCTAAGGTATAGCTCTGCGCCAACACAACGCCATTGAATTGGTGTAAAAGATATCTTTCGATACTTGAGATGTATGATTGATGTGGGCTTATTCTATCCTCACAGAGAGATGATGGATTCGGACCCATCACACACAAGGAACGCCACCAACACTGGCCTGCGTCCACTATCCCCATCCCAAAACAACATGTGTTTTGGAAGGTTTTGCTGATATTGGGTATCTCTCTGACCCACACAAAGATCATTCCCAAACTGGTTAAGTGTTCACCATGGGTAAAGACCGTGATATCTTGGAGGTCTTCAGAATAGACCCGAATCGCTATATCTTTTAACAATGCAGAGATTATTGCTCTTCACGATGTGGTTCGTGAATGTGTATGGATTGGATCCATAATTACGCATGTTCGAACACTTGTGGTTTGAAGTCTACCACAAATGAGCCTACGAGCATATAGGATAATGCTGCTTGTTTTGAACAAATGAAGCAAGGCTACATCAAAAGCGACATCACCAAGGATAATCAGCAACAACAAACTCTCCTCAAAATCAAAGTGAACTAGGTTCAATCTGAGGACAGTATGGCAGGCTTGCTCACTAAGTCATTGTCTAAATTCCACTTTCGAGAAACATGTTGGTAGCATCATTTGCGGAAGTAATCCGAACTCCCATGACCATAGTCATCAGGGGGAGATGCAGACATCAGAGGGAGATGTCTACATGAATGGTCTTGAAACGTGAAGGGTGTGTTGTGCTCTTTTTCCCCTTCGACCGAGGTTATTTTTGTCCCACTAGGTTTTTGTTACTCGGCAAGGTTTTTAATGAGGCAACGAGAGGAGCACCACGTTTGGGCGACACAAGAGGGAGTGTTCAAGTAAATCCAGAATATGTGTCTCGCCTAAACTCTAGGTTACTTGACCTAGTTGTAATATGGTTTATATTAGAGATATTCTCAGAGAATCTTAGGAGATATCCAATCAATGTACGATTATGTTTCCATGTACAACTCTATCTCTATGCTTGTAATCCTCTATATAAATAGGTCTCTATTATCAATGAAAGTATGACTCAATTCTCTCCCAATTTCAGTTTTCCTAAAACAAAAATGTAATAATTGTATAAAAAACTTCCCCACTACTTTTAACCCTGAAAAATAAAAAAACTTTGAAAATAAATTAAATTACAAGGATAAAGAGGATAATTATAAAATAGATTAGGGAAATTATGGAAAAGGTCTTTATTAAGAAAATTAAAAAGAAATGATTCCACAACGGCACAACCCCACTTTTCTCTCCCACTATTTTCTCTCTACAATAACTACCACTGAATCTATTCTTTCTGCAAATAACTACCCACTTTTTTTTTTTTTTTAACAACGAAAAGTGGGAATTGTGAAATAATTTTTTTTTAAATTTTCTTAATAAAATTTACTTTATAATTGTCATATTTACCCTTGTGATTTAATTTATTCTCAAAGTTTTTTAATCTTTTAGGGTTAAATCCGTCAAAAATTTCAATTTTGGCTAACAAAGCATCTTCTCTTAATAATAATATAGATATATGTAGCACAGATGGTGGTGTACGTTAGACTGTGTATGTATGTATTTATATATATATATATATATATATATATATATATATATATATATATATATATATATATATATGCCATAATGATTTTCCTTCATGCAATAAAATGGCAGTTCTCATTGATATATATCACCATCTTCTGGGCACTTGGGGCTTTGGGCCTAAAAGCTATTAAGGTCAGGGCTATGTGCATGGAATAATGGATTAAGAATGTGATTGATGTCTTCACTGGGCATGAGAGAGTTTTGTTCTTTGTTTACTTGTGGGTGATACATAACGCAATAATGTGGTCTGGAATGGCAGCTTCTTTAATGCCGAGCATGCTACACAATGGGCTGCCAAATATCTTGATGACTATTAGCGGGCCCATCCACGAAGTACAACAAACACAAGAAGGCAGAGAGCGAAGTGGATCACTCCTCCCACTGGGAGACTTAAGATCAATGTGGGTGGGAGCTATAGAGCAAATTATGGCGATGGTGGAATTGGTGTTGTGATACGGGACGAGTTTGGTACTTGCTTGGCAGCTATGACGCGATATTTTCCACATGTTAGTTCTCCGTTTCATATGGAGGCAGAAGCTTGTAGGGCAGGCCTACTCCTGGCTATATACCACGAGTGGGATGGTTTCCAACTTGAAAGTGATTGCTCACTGATGGTTGCTGCCCTAAATCAAAATATGGAGGACCGGTCTGATGTTGGGCGCATTATCGATGATTGTAAGTCCTATTTGACATCTTTTTTTTTTTGGATATACTATTTGACATCTGTACACTCAATTCAGGTCACTCATGTCTTCCGTGAAGCAAATGGTGTAGCTAATAGACTTGCTCACCTTGCTAGTTATAGTTTACTAGATGATGTTTGGTTAGATGAGGCACATGCTATTATTCAGGATGTCCTCTACGAAGATTCTTGTAATTTTGCACGAGGTGAAGGTCCTATGTCCCCCTTGTTGCAAGTTTTCAATTCTAATGCAATAAGTCAGGCGTGGGGATGAGCCTCCCAGCTTGGCTGGGTTCCAAACCCCTTCAAAAAAAAAATTACAGTCGGTGACACTGCTACATACACCATGATGGTATTCCTTCACAACCTTTTTTATTTTATTTGTGTAAAAGTAAAATGGGGAAATTAGTCTACTCATTTCATTATATAGTCCCTTTATATAGGGTGAGGATTACAATGGTAATAGCAATTAAAATAATGACAATAATGGATGATTGAGCTGTAACCGCTAATTCCCTAATTCTCTATTTGTCAGTTATTTTGACGAAGACACATAACATGTTTTTCTTTTAACACTTCCCCTTGTGCTAAGTCAAAGACAAAATGGTGCATGAATTGTTGCCTCACTAAAAACCTTGCCAAGTAACAATAAAAACCCTGTGGGAAAAATACACCTTGGTCGAAGGAAAAGAGCACAATGCACCTATTATATTTGATGATGACATGTGTGTGTTAGACCCCCCTGAAGTCTACACCTCCCCATGATCCTTACATTAGTCAAGGGAACTTGGAAAGTCTTCGCATTCCTATGTTTTTCACATGTTTCTCAAATATGGCCTTAGGTAATGATTTGGTAAACAAATCTGCCACATTCTCCTAAGATCTTACTTGATTCACTTGAATCTTGAGGAGAGACTGTTGTTGCTGATTGTAGAAAAAGTTTGGCGATATGTGTTTTGTGTTATCACCTTTGATATATCCTAGCTTCATCTGTTCGATGTAAGCTGCATTATCTTCATAAATGTAAGTAGGCTCTTCAGTGGTAGAACTCAAACCACTAGTCCCTCGAATATGTGTAATGATAGCCCTTAACCATATACACTCACGAACCGCCTCATGTAGAGCAATGATCTCAGAGTGGTTCGAGGAGGTAGCCACAAGGGTTTGCTTGGTTGATCTCTAAGATATTGCCATGTTGCCAATGGTAAATACATAACCAGTTTGAGAATGATTTTTGTGTGGGTCAAAGAGGTATCCAGCATCAGCAAAACCAACCAAAACATTATTTGGGGTCAGTGTAGTGGGTGGCTTTCGCCATCAATATTTCCTTTAGGGATTGCAGTTCCATCTGCGGTCCCTCTTGTCTCTCTGTAGGGAAAGAACAGTCCCAAGTCAATGGTTCCTTTTAGGTATCAGAAAATGTTCTTGATACAATTCCAATGACAATGTGTTGGCGTTGCGCTAAATCTAGCTAAGAAGTTCACTGAGAATGCAATGTCTGGTCAAGTGCACTGGGCTAAGTACAATAATGCGCCTATTGCACTTAGATAAAGAATTTCAGCTCCCAACACCTCTTCGTCATCTTCCTTTGGACGAAATGGATATTTCCTTACATCCAGACTTCGACCGATCATAGGAGTGCTAGCAGGATGGGCTTTGTCCATGTTAAATCGCCTGAGCATCTTTTGGACATACGCAGACTGGTGGATTAGTATTCCACAAACTCGGTGTTCTAGTTCAAGGCCTAGACAGAAGGCCAAAAACTGCCCCACAGGCCCACACATACTACCACAAGTTGCTGCACGTCGCCGTCTCCCACCCCAAATTGGGTCACAACAACTATGCCATTTGAATCATCACAACATGCTCAACCATTTCTTAAATTATCACTAAGCCCAGAACAAATGAATCAGCCGGAAATTACATCGAAGGATTGGAAAATCCAAAAAAAATTTGAAGCTCAATTCTTGCTCCTCGCTTCAAATAACCTCAAGTAGTTTAGAGGGTTTGCTATACGGCCTAAGAGCTCCAAAACCTAATAAGAGTCATCCCAAATGGTCGCCAGAATCGCGAGTTTCGACCGAGTCGCGAATTTAGGTCGGCCGAGAAAGATTTTCCTTCGATTCAACTTCCACACTCAAAATCGAGTGCCACCTTTGCCAAAGGGAAGAAAAGGAAGCCAGCGCATGTCGAGAGCCACCGAGGCGGCGCTGAACAGAGGCCGGACGGAAGAGAACCGGTGGGTGGGGTCGGGCGGCTAGTTGAGCTGGAAAGAATGTGAAAAATGACTTAGCAAAAATGGTAAGTCCTCCATTTATACCCTTTTTCTCATAATAGTAACTTTACTTTTTTTACCATTACTTTCACATATAAACTCCGATTCGAGCATGCCATGTGTTCACAAACTCGATTTGACGTCTTCTACAACTTTTGTGAAGAAAATTTTCTCAAATGACAAACGAAATGAAAAGTCAACTTTTTGGTCCACTAAAAGTTCGACACAAAAGTAAAAACTAGTAAACAGGTAAATTAAGATACGAGACGCATCGTCTTTAATTTCTAGATATACTTTGATGTTGATTGGACTAAGCTTTATGGCACCTATGCGGATCCAGAGACAATTATTAAGGATGAATATTTAGTTGGTCAGATATTCTTGTAACATCCATTTTGGAGTTTTGGTCTAGATTTGAAAAGTGTGGTGGTGGTGGATTCCTCTTTAGGTATGTAGCAAAGGTGTGCAACAAGCGATTGTGGATTGCAATATTTCTATTGACGACTAGATGGAAGTTTGTGGAATTAAAGTTTGGCATTGTGTTGGTTGTGTTACTCGGAAATTTGTAGGCGAATGATTAGTCTAAAGAAACTTACTGGATCTCCTCTTATCAACTATCTACTAGGATTGGGCCGGATTCGGCCTCATTTGCATTCTTTCATACTTTGGTGTACTTGTTATATGGATTGGATTGATTTTTGGGGCATCTAGGTCTATATGAAGGCGATTACTACATAGCTTTTTCTAGGGTTTGACCTTTAACCCAATTCAAACGTTTTTACATGTTATGTCTCTTTAGTGCTGATTTTGAATATGAGTTAAAGATTATATGGGGATCATGTTAAAATTGATTTTTCCGTTTTTATTAGTAATAGATTATGACCTTAAGTTTAACAACTTGCACTGATTGTCCATATGTTATAACAATAGAGCAAATAAAATTGCATTCTTTCAAATGTTTTCCTAATAAAGAGTCATTGTTTACAATTCCCATTTTATGAATAATATTATTGATTACCTTCTACTAAAATAAAATAAAAAAATTAACAGAAGTTTTCGCGTTTCTTGGAGAAAAGAAGTGTCATTTTCATTTTTTCAAAGAAAAGTCGTTTGTGTAATTGTGTTCCGATGTTCTATCCGGCGATACGTCTTTGGAACGTCATTGTCACACGGGTAAGTCTAGAGTATCAGTTTGCCAGTGAAGGTCTGAGGCAGAGTACAGTTAGAAAGAGGGCGCTTGTTGGTGGAGCTTTAACGATCTGCAACCGCCGAGATCGAGAACAGGTTCGCAATCGCCGAGTTGGGGCAAAACCAAAAAGGCTAATCACAGTCGGCTTTGGCCGAGGTGGTGGAAGTCTGGGGGAGGGCGAGATGCTCAATCGATGCAGAGTTATAGATCTAGCTGTAATCCGACAGCAATGGCGATGAGGCTCTGGTTGTTGGGGATGCTTCATTATTAGAGTGCTTCGACAACCTGGCTTGGATGTCTGTGTGAATCGGCGGTGGGGAGGATCGACAGTGTTGTGGTTTGGTCACTGGTTCCGGCTGCGATTCGATGGCACAGCGGTTCTGTGGTTGCGGTGCAGTAGTTCTGACTCGGAAAGGTGGACGATCAAGGGACTCATTGTTACGTCTCGGATAGCAAGTTGCTGGTTTACTGGTCATTTGGATGGTAAACGGATAAAATCTTTATTTTTTACCTGCATTTTGATCATTTAATAGCTCTAAAAGTTAACTTTTTGTTCAGCTCAGTTTTTTAGAAAATTTCCTTCATGAAAATTGTAGATGACATTAACCCGAGTTCGTAGAAGACATTAAACCTAAACGTGGCACACTAAAATCAAAGTTGTAACGAAGAAGTTATAAGGGTTTCAAGTCAGTGACAGTTTTGTAATTATGTTGAATTCGTGTTTATAAATAGCAAGCTAACTTTCCATTTAGGAAAAGTCCCCAAAATTTCTAGATTTTTTTTCCTCTCTCATCGGCGTAGCTTCCCGGCGTCACAACCGCTCTGTCCGGCCACCTATGGCCATGAAATTGGTATCAACCTCTTCGTCTTGAAACAAGGTTTCCATCTATATATGCCTTGCATCCTATCATTCACCATAGACGACGAATCAAAGCCAAGAAGGTTACTGTAGCAGATTGGGGTTTTCAGGCTATTTTCTGATTTCCGGCCAAACCTTCGAGAATTTGGATAAATCCCAGTGCATAAAGTTGTTCCTTACCTCATGGGCTTTCTTTTGAGTATAATATTGCACATAGATTTGAAGATTTTGGAAGTTGGAATTCCGGCCACCTTGAGCCAGTGCGGCTCCGCCTCCTCCGATGGCCTTTCATAACCATTTTTATCATTTTTAAGCTTTATCATACTTTCTAGAATGTGTTAATATTAGCCCAAGTAAAGTTGTAGAATTTTGGATGAGAAATTGGGGTTTGGTGTTGAGAATAAATTGGGAAAATTGTGAATTGGAAGTGTTGGAGTTAGAAGGAAGCTTGGAAGGAAGTTAAGATGAATAATTGTTGATAGAAAAGTTTGTGTTAAATCCAAGAAGAAAAGGAGATGTTGGTTCATGAGGGTTCATTTAAGAATCGTATTTATTTTGCGAATCGTTGTTTACGAAATATAATTATGTGTATAGGGCGAGTTACTGCTCAAAATTTCCTGATTTTTTTTCCTCTCTCATGAGCGTAGCCTCCTAGAGTCACAGCTGCTTCGTCCGGCCACCTATGGCCATGAAATTAGCATCAACCTCTTCGTCTTGAAACAAGGCATCCATATATGGCTTCATCCTATTATTCACCATAGGCGACGAATCGAAGCCAAGAATGTTATTGTAGCGGATTTAGTTTTTTCGGTTATTTTCCGATTTCCGGCCAAACCATCGAGAATTTGGAGAAATTCCAACGTATAAAGTTGTTCCTTACCTCATGGGATTTCTTTTGAGTATAATATTGCATATAGGTTAGAAGATTTTGGAAGTTGGAATTCCGACCATCTTGAGCCACCGCGGCCTCTGGCGGCCTTTCATAACCATTTTTTTATCCTTTTTAAGCTTTATCATGCATACTTCCTAGAATGTGTTAGTATTAGCCCAAGTAAAGTTGTAGAATTTTGGATGAGAAATTGGGGTTTGGTGTTAAGAATAAATTGGGAAAATTGTGAATTGGAAGTGTTGGAGTTAGAGGGAAGCCAGTGGAAGGAAGTTAAGATGAATAATTATTGATAGAGAAGTTTGGGTTAAATTCGAGAAGAAAAGGAGATGTTGGTTTACGAGGGTTCATTTTAGAATTGTATTTATTTTGCAAATCGTTGTTTACGAAATATAATTATGTGTATAGGGCGAGTTATTTGGTAAGTTTCTGAAAAAACTGAGCTGAACAAAAAGTCAACTCTTAGAGCTATTAAATGATCAAAATGTAGGTGAAAAATAAAGATTTTATCTGTTTACCGTCCAAATGACCAGTAAACCAGCAACTTGCGATCCGGGACGTAACACTCATGAGTCGTGGGCATAGCCAAGTCTGTGGGCTTGTCTTCAATCTTTGGACCTCTGCTAGTGGGCTTATGTTATTTTTATGTAGATTTATTAATCTGTTTCAAATTTAGGTGTATTTTATTTACAATAAATCTCTGTCAACTCTTGGCAAGGTTATGTGGGCTCTGTATTAGGCTGCGTACTCAATATGCCTTGTTTGCCTTAGTGAGGGAGCAGATTATGAATTGGGTGCAACTTCCTAGTGGCAGGATGAAACATTGTGTCGGCGAATTTATTTCTGATAATCAGCATATTGGGAAAACTACTTTATTGGTTTTATGACATTAACAAGTTGTATTTCCTACTTTAATGTTTTCTACTGCCAACTCTATTGAAGAGCAGTGAACGTATAAATTCTAGCATTTGCGGAGCTGGAAACTGTGAAGAGGTGCACGGTGGACTATATGGGATTAGCAGACTAAATACAAACCACCATTGGGGACAGAAATAGGTCCAAATCAACTGATTTTCCCCGTTGAGATGATGCAATTCTATTGTCTTGATTCAGATAGAGTCCCGAAAGTGGGAGGGCCATGCATTTTTTTTATTTATTTTTTTTTTTTTTGGCAAAGAGGGCCATGCATTTTTGGATAGCATCATGTTCATGGTTGGTCATTGGTCTTGGTCATGGTCATGGCCATGGGGGACTTTGCTTTTCAAGTCCATCATTAGAAAAGTAAATAATATGTTTTAACTGAGTGTAAAAAATTTGTAAATGATTACCCCAAAAATAGCCCACAAAAATCTTTGTTTCCCTTGTTAATTTCCAAATAAAAAAGACAACCAAAATTTCACCAAAGAAGAAGAAGAAGAAGAAGAAGGAATGAAATAAAGAAGAGAAAGATTCAAAACTCCAAAAAAACAAAAAGGGCAGAGAGAGAGAGAGAGAGAGAGCAGAGGCAGAGGAGAGGTCAGATTATCTTTCTCTCTCAAACCAAAATTTTCAGATCCCAAACACCCACCTTCTTCTTCACCATGATCACCCTCCATTAATAGTAATTCCACATCTGCCCCTCCAGATCCTCCATTGTTTCTTCCACAAGAAGAAGACCAATTCAGAAGAATTACAAGAGACCCAGAAATCCCAGACGCCACCATGAACGACTTCTCGGGTCTCTTAAACTCCGATTACGGCTTCAAGCCCTCCGGCAAATCGGCCCCAATGTCTTCTTCTTCAAAGCCCCCAGCTTTCGATCTCGGATCCACCGGACCCTCCTCCAGATCAACTCGCACCTCCAATTCCTTCAACGGGTCCTTCTCCGACGATCGCGACCCGATCTTCGGAGCCCCGAAAGCCCAAGACTTTGAGAACATCTTCGGCGGCTCGGCCAGGTTCTCCACCAATTCCGAAGCTTTCAACTTGGATTCCATCTACGGCGGCGGTGGGCCCGCTGACTCCGCCTCCTCCAAGGTCGCCGATTCCGGCCCCGTTTTCGACAAGCCGGTTTACGACGAGGACATTTTCGACGGCGTTGCGGGGCTGAAGAGCTCAGCCGCGAACGACATTTTCTCCTCGACGGTGACGTCGCCGCCGCCGCCGCCGCGGGGGAGTGATAGTAGTGCGTTTGATGACCTTCTCGGTGGGTTTGGCAAGGCTGAGCCGGCGGCGTCGTCGTCGAAAAGCTCTAGCTCACAGAAAGCTGACGTGGGTGTGCCGCCGGGTTTCGATGAATTGTTACCTGGATTTGGAGCTAGTAGCAGCCCCCAAACTGAAAGGTATTGTTGCTTTCTCTCATTGCTATAAAGGCAGAATTCTACTTTGTTCGGCAATTTGTGTTAGTTGAATTGGATTCCTTTACGTGATGATTTTTCGGTTTTGGCCAGTACTAGTGTGGAGGTTGAGTTGATGGTTAGTTATGTGAATGTTGCACTGTATATTGTGCCTCACTTTTCATGGGCCACGTGTTGTTCGATTATATCGGAACAGGATTTGAACATGTTTTTTTGTGTGATACTGTTCTGCTGTGATAATCTTGTTATTCATTGGGAGATTTTGTAACTCTTAACAATTTTTGGTGTACTCCAAGGTTTTAGGTTTTGGTGAGGCAATGTTGTGGTGTGAATTTCCTGAACTGGGTAGAATGAAAACTTAAGGCACATAACATGTTGGATATGCAATTTCAGTAGATGAAACGTCAAATTTTGTAGCTGTCTCTCTCTGTTGAGAATCCTTATATCCTGATATTTATGGTTGCATGGTTCTTTGAAGGGGAACCGATTCATTATAAACTGAGTATAATTCTTGTTAAAGAAGAGATAAGGAGAGGGCTGAACACAGCTACTGGGTTTGCTAGTTCCTCACTCTATTATATATATCTCGCTATATACCATTGATCTTATGTGTGTTTCCACACTTCACTAGGAAGAACACTGAAATAAATGTAAAGTAATTTATATATAAAAGGTTCATAGATTCTGACATACTTTCAGTTAGGGGAATTATTATTGGATAAGTTGTCATCTCGACTAATTAGAGTATTCCTCCACACCACCCACATATTGCCATCACAACAATCTCCAGGAACCATCCCTTCTTCCCCCCCAAGATTTTATCATGTCTCACGCAATAAGGCATCACATGAAGATGGATTCTCCCAGCTCACTTGAGTCTCCCTAAACAATCTTCTCCACAAGGATAGTGCAATAAACAATGTAGCAGCAGATGATTCGAACTTTCAGTAGCATTTGCACCCTGCACACACCCCAATGGGTGAGAAGTGCCATGCACTCGTTTAACCAGTTCATTTTGGGTAACTTCATGAGCATTCGTGATAGAAGAGACTGTTATTTCTCTTAATAAATACATGCAGTTTGATTGTTCTTTGACTTGCGGTGCTGACGTAATTTTCTTTTAGTCAATGCTGCGGATGTTTGAGTGTGACTATATGTTGTTGACTTATGCATCTGTGCTGTATTGCTTTTGTATCAGGTCAAACTCAGAAGCCAACTGGCCCCCAGAGGCAACTGCCAATGTGAGTAAAACAACAACTTCCAAGGTGATTGGCGATCCTTTTGGAGTAGCAGGCCAGTTTAATGACCCCTTGGAGGAAATAAGTAGACTTTCTAATTCTGGAAGCTTGAAGGCTGATAACCCGTCTGTTGATAACGGGCGAGCATTTGATGATATAGATCCCTTTGATGGCCTTGGGAAGTCGGTCCCCGCATTTTCTTCAGGGAGGAGTTTCAGGGGAAAGGATAGTGGTAATTTAAAGGCAGATACAAGCACAAATAATGGCAGAGGTTCAACTGGTAAAGAATCAACCAAGTCTTCTGTGAGAAGTCCAGATAACCAGTCTCAGAGGAAGGTTCCTGTTGGAAATCATTGGGATCCTCATCAGACCTTTTTTGACATGCCTTCAGTTTCGACTGATTCTCACAAATCTGCAGGTCAAACTATGTCTCCACCTTCGTATGTAAATGCCAAGGAAGCAAATGTACCGGTGGATAGGTCTTCAAGATCTGAAGAAAACTTGGATTCATCAGATAATGTATGGCTTACGGTATCAGAGATCCCTCTAATGACTCAGCCTACTAGTGCTCCACCACCTTCAAGACCACCTCCTCCAAGACCTGTGCAGGTTTCAAAGCCAAGAATGAGTTCTCCTGCTTCTACAAATTCAAGAAAGAAGTCTAGTGAATCCTCTACTGAGTTCTTTCAGGCTCCAAAATCAGCCTCTGCTGCAGCTAGGAGCTCTGGTGTTTCTTCAGTTGACGAACTTGGCGATTTTGGCATGGGAAAGAGCCAAACTAACTTTGATGAACATGCAAATGGTCTTTCGGGTGAAGAATCGGAGCGGAACTCAGTTACTGATGCTGTGAAGGAGGCTATGGATAAAGCTGAGTTTAAAATGAGGCAGGCAAAAGAGAGAGGAAGTACAAAGTCTGCGAGAAGTAAAGAAGCACAGGAGAAGGAAAAAGAACGGCTGCAGAGGGAGAGCGAAGAGGAAGATATGGAACAGAGGAGACTGGAGAAAGAGAGGGAAACTGAGAGGGTGTGGGAAGACAAAGAAAGAGAGCAAAGGAAACTTGAGAAGGAAAGGGAGAGAGCCAGGGTGATGGAGGAGAAGAACAGACAAGCTGTGGAAAGAGCTACTAGGGAAGCACGTGAGAGAGCGGCAGCTGAAGCTCACAGTAAGGCTGAAAGGGCTAAAACAGAGAGAGCTGCTGTTGACAGGGCAAATGCTGAAGCTAGAGCACGTGCTGAAAGGGCTGCAGTTCAGAGAGCTCAATCTGAAGCTCGGGAAAGGGCTGCAGCAGAAGCAAAGTTAAGAGCAGAAAAGGCTGCTGCAGAAGCCAGAGAAAGAGCTAATGCAGAAGCTAAGGAGAGGGAAGCAAGGGAGAGAACTGCTGCAGCAAGGTCTGAAGCTGAAGCTCGAACAAGATCGGAGCGTGCTGCGGTGGAAAGGGCTGCTGCAGAGGCCCGAGAAAGGGCTAATGCTGCTGCGAGGGCGAGCCAACAAAGGAATGAAAATGATCTTGAGAACTTTTTCAACATGGGTCGGGCTAGCAGTGCGCCACGACCCAGGGCTAACTCATCGGTAAGTACAATGTTGCAAAATATTTTTATTAGCACTGAGAAATTGTGTTTTTGACAGTTGGCTGTATATTTCAGGATCCTTTTGATGCCCATTTTCAGAACAGGCAACAGCCTGAAGTGCCGAAGACATCAACTTCCTCAAACATAAAGAAAGCGTCTTCAACCACAAATATTGTTGATGATCTTTCATCAATTTTTGGAGGTAGTTTGGTACTTGAAACTATAGTTCAGTGATTTTATTGTAAATGTTCATTTCTTCCTATGATGTTCCGTTGGCTGAACTTTCATCATAATACTGGCAAATAGCTGCTCCATCATCTAATGAGTTCCAAGAAGTTGAAGGAGAAACTGAAGAAAGGCGAAGAGCCAGGTTGGAACGACACCAAAGGACCAAGGAGCGTACGGTATGTGTCTTTTTCAATAGATTTGTAAACTTTTGGCCTCTTTATTAAAAATAGAGAAGATCTATACTTTCTATTCACTCGGAACTGGTTTTAGCCCACTGCCTGTATGACATGTTAATTTTTGATATGGTTTCTGAGAAGTTGAGATTGTTTTTCTGTTTTCCAGGTGAAAGCACTTGCTGAAAAGAACGAGCGAGACCTTCAAGCCCAAAGAGAACAAGCTGAGAGACATGTAAGTAACTCTTGTTTGCCATTACTTAATTTGTTCTTTGTTTTTGTTTTTTATTTTTTATTTTTTTTATATGTGGAATGATTTTAGTCAAGTTGTAATTAACCTAGTACTTGTGCCAAAATTTGTGTTACTTCTTATCTCTCTGTTTTCCAGTTATTATGAAAACCTGATATGAATGATCCAAAATCTGTATGAGAAAATGAAACCCTGCATAGATTATTATGGTACTACAGTATTGCATAGATTCTCATAGTGATTGAAGCCAAGATCCTTAAGTAGTTATATGGTAAATTTTTGGGTTTTCGCTTATGGATGGAGAAAGCAAAGTTTCCTATTCTTAAGCAATATTGTTCAAAAAGTTCTCACATATGCAGATTTAATCCATTTTTGGCTTTGTTGTGAACATTGCACTTTTATGTTCAGAAGCTTTTTCATTGTTTGTTGTCTCTTTGTGATTGTATTATACCATTCTCTCTCTCTCTCTCTCTCGTTGATATTACGTTTTGTATCAATGCATATGTCACCAGGCAAGTGAAAGTGTATTTCTTTTGGAAAAATGCTTATTTCTAAATTAGAAACAATAAGAAGAATGTTATATTTTAAGGAAAATAAAAGACTACTGAACTCTGATGTTCGACCATATTTGCTGTGGAATCAACCCAACCATCGTCCCACAGAACTCGTTATTGTCAGGGTTTAAGTTTTCAATACAGAAGTGTAAACTACAAGGGATTGTTTGCATGTATAGGTATGATGTTCAATGAAAGATGCAAATATGTTGGGATTGTTTGTATAAGATGTGAACTTCAAAATACACTGTTTCCATTTTTCAGTTAAAACTGGACTCAACCGGTTGGTTTGTGACAACCAGTTAAGTATTTGTGTGCTTCAAAGTTGTTCCTGATATGGATTTTTTAAAGGATTCTGGTGATACTGAAGTTTGAAAATATCCTGAATGTTCTAATGATGACGGGGATTATTTACTGTTTTAGTCTTCGCTCTTTGTTTGAATATATATCTCGTTCCTGACTTTCTTTGTTTCTCTCTTAGCTGCTAAGCTATACTGAAAATCAAATGATGATTTGGATTGATCACTAATTGTCTTATGATTTACACATTCAGAGAATTGCTGAAACACTAGATGTTGAGATTAAGCGCTGGGCTGCAGGAAAAGAAGGAAATTTACGTGCTCTGCTGTCAACTATGCAATATGTATGTTTTCATTATTGATTTGTTGCATTCTCAGATGCTCCATGTTGTTGTTGTTGTTGTTGTTGTTCATGATACTATTATTATTATTTTGGCACAATGATGAGGATATGCTGCCTGCATTTGCATGGAAAACAATTGTAGAATGATTGATCCCTTTTTTATTTTCACTTTTATTATTATCTTTTGCAAGAAAATGGACATTGTCTTTTTTGTTTGGACGGCTGCATCTTTGGATGCGGAATCCTCAATTGGTTTTATTATGATTTTTTTTTTGTTTCCTTGCATATGGCTGTTTGATGGTCATTATTGAGTTGCCAGTTCCATGCGGCAGTTTATGACAGTTATTTTCTGTTGTTTCTTTTCTTAAGTTAATTTTTAGGGCCACATGGATGAGTCAAGATATAGAATTTATGTTCTTCGTAAGTATGTCCAAAGTATTCCACTCTAGTTATGCTGAAATGAATGGTTCGACAATCTTGTGAAATACTAAACTTTATACAACTTATACTGACCCTGTTTTTAAATGATCATCAGGTACTGTGGCCTGAATGTGGTTGGCAGCCAGTTTCCTTGACTGATATGATTAATGCTGCCCAAGTGAAGAAAGTATATAGAAAGGCAACTTTGTGTATTCATCCTGATAAGGTACAACAGAAAGGTGCCAATCTTCAACAGAAGTATGTAGCTGAGAAGGTGTTCGACCTCCTTAAGGTATATTATATGTGTTACATATCAAGATGATGGATTGTTTTCCAGAACTGAAAAATGCATGAATATAATCCTCATGTATTAATAACCATTAGAATTCCATTGAAGTATGAGGGATAAAAACCATTTCCTAGAAATAACAATATGAGAAAAAGGAGGAGAAGATAGAACTACCCCCAACTCTCTCTTAACTTCATCCTCAGATTGCTTTAGCATAATTATTTTTCATTAAACTTTGGTTCTGTCTATGCTGATTTTGTTAGGAATTACATCAGAAAATTTGCAACTAGTGAGGCTACAGAAATATAACATATTGATTTAGCATTGGTATTACCGCACATGTCTGGGTATTTTGGCATGGAACCAGTATTACTCTACTAGTCTGATTACTTTTGTTTCATCTTTTGAAATCGTACTCACTGAGTTTTGTGGCACGGTAATAGGAAGCTTGGAACAAGTTCAATTCAGAGGAGCTATTTTGAATTCCCTCAATGATTCTTCCACTACGAGCTACTCCATTTGGCAATGATATCATTTGTCGTAGAAGAAGAAAAAATTCTGCTTGCTTTCCGGAAGAAAAGACTTTGTACCGGTATCAGTGATGGTAGAATTTTTGGGTTAATGTGGAATATACCGAGAGAGGTTTCCGTTTGCCATCCGAAGATGCCTGGAGGGTATTCTCTTATATTTCCCTTTTTTCTTCCCCTTGTTCTTTTCTCTTTTTCCTCTTGTAATTGTTTGTTTAGGGGAGTAAATCCAGGGTTTATAGGATTTCCAAAAGATGGCTTTTGAAAAATAGAAAAAGCTAGTTGATGTAGAATACCATATTGTGGTATCACAATCAACTTTTGTTCAGTGATTCACCCAAGTTAATATAGCCCGGGCAGATTTTGCCCTGATTTTCATATTTGTTTTGTGATATAGCACATTCTGTTGAATATGTATACACCATTATTTGTATTGATATCAAAACATTAATATATCAGTGATGATTGAGCTCTGAAGTCTAAAAGACTTGATCTGCTTCCTATGTTGTTTCCTGTAACAAGTCTAATTCTCGAGTAACAGCCAATTTGGGTAAAGCTGAAGTACTTATCATGCTTTCTTATTTATTTTCCATTGAGCTTATGAAAGACTTCTAGTTAATCTTACTCTAAGATTGCATGACATGCTTTCTTTGCAATTGAGGCTAAGTTGGTGATTGGCATGTGTGCATGTAATTACTACAAGATGTATTAGTGGTTTGATTGCTTCAGTGAACAGAAAGAACTCATTTGGGATAAACAGTATATCGTGCTGTATCATTTGGTTAAGGGCTTAAGTGCTACTTCTACATTTCTACAAAGTCAACATAAACCTGTGATTAATTGAGAACATCATGTGGAAAATTGTCTCTGGTCTTAAAATGCTTGGAAAGATCCTCTTCGGGACTGTTTAGAGTGATGGAATTGGTGTATGCTGTACTGTACATTCTGACGCTGTTACGTTTATGAAGGTACTGAAGCTGTCAGACTAGTTTTCCAGTCGGGACAAGCAATCAACAGTGCCTTTGGATGATCATTCCAAACTTCCACCAACTTCTTTCTGAAACACGGATATCAGAGCTTTCCAAATACTACGGCAATCTTAAAATCCTCATCTAATTTCTCAATTTTTCATGACCTGTACGGACTCATGTGTGCGACGAACACGCTACATCGACTCTTTTGGTGACTGTGGACCATTTGATCAAACGTAGAATGACTGAAAACAGATTGTTGGACGAGAGAAATAATACCGCAGATCAGTCTTTTGTTGGAATAAATACTGTAGAGAGAGAGAGTTAATGTGGGAGAAATCGATCTCGTGATGAAATGACCCAGTGATTCCACATGATTCTAGCATCTGGGGAAAATTGGATGGATCACTAGATAACTTTTTTCTACATCTATAAACGCCAGTTAAAATTTTTCCACACAACTGAGACTACATGAAGGCTATAACCTTGGGAGGAAGATCCCATTTCCAGTTATCAGTACCAGTGAACAATGATAGACAAGCAGACTTCACAGAAAGTTACTATTGGAGTAAAATTTGAGATACACTTACCAGCTCCACTACGAGGGAAGGAAGTATTAGCCCACATA